>NC_066569.1:4247016-4294516 GCF_024679095.1 Eriocheir sinensis | reverse complement strand
GTATTCCTTTTTTCATTTTTTGTTCATGCTTTTTTCTTTTCTTCTTTTTTTGTTTGTTTGTTTCTTTAAGGTAGGTGGATCATCAGCATTTATTTTTATTTCCTTTTTTTTGTGTTCTTGAGATGAATAAAGAACATAAAAAAGAGGTATGTAGATTATTTTCCTCCTTTTTTACCCTTGAGCTGTTAAAAGAAGTAAAAAGTAAAACAAAAAAATTCAAATTCCCCCGGTCTCCTCAGTTCATTGTTTGTCCCCATTACTCCCCAGTACCCACAAAGTTCTCATAGGTCCCCCAGGTCACCTACACTAACCTCCTCTCCCCCAGAGTATGATGAGTGCTCCGGGACAGACCACGGGTGTGAGCAGAACTGCGTCAACCAGCTGGGCGGATATGAGTGCCGCTGCCGCATTGGATTTGAACTGCACAGCGACGGGAAGAGGTGTGAGGGTGAGTGTGGGGGTGGAGGTGTGGGGGGAAGGGTGAGGGTGTAAGAAGGGGGTGTGAGGGATGGGGCAAAGTTGGGTGTAAGGGGAAGGGCTATAGGAAGGGTATAACTATGACTGCAAAACTGAACAAGATTATTTTTTTATTAACTGACACAGGACAGGTTGTAATGACTGACCTGCCTGGCACAGAAAGCCTCCCAAACTCATTCATTAAGGGGGGCACCTCTCTGGCTGACTGATTAAGAAAGAGTGGCTTTCCTATCTAGCTGGTAGCAGGTTCGATCCCGGTTGCTGGTAAAACCTTTTCTGGGTCTGGATCAAATTCTCAGGTGTTTTGTGACTGGCAGAGGTTGTGTGAAGGTATGGTAAAGTGGATTCCAAAGGGTATTACAAGGTGATCACATTAATTAGAACTAGGTAAACACACTCAGATGTATGTATGCATGTAAAGTTGTTGGCATACACTCCAGCTCTGCGTGGTCTTAGTGCTCATCCCCTTCACATTGTCCCTTGAGCCTGTGGTAGGAAATAACCCATCACCCCGAGACACAGGGCCAGTGTGACATGCGGGTTACCACAGTGTACCTTCCCCAGGTTTCCCCAGGTACCCATTTAACCCGGTAGCAGCGGGGATCATGTTTCTTAATGGTCCCTCCAAGCAAGAAAAATGAGAAAAAATCACCCCTCACACAAACCATTTCAAAATATATATCAAAGCATTTGTGATCAGATTATGCATCATCTATTTTTTGGGGTTTATATCATGCCACAAATTTGGCCCGTCGCTGCTACCGGGTTAATGACCAGCCCCAAAGGAGGGATGTACAGCTGGGTGGGCTGCTCACTGACTGCCTGGGCTGAGGTTGGAACTCATGTCTGCAGATTCCCAGCAAACTCTACACCACAGAGGCCATGACTTGCTTCCCTAACCTCCCAGTTTCTCCTTCTTAGATGCGTGTGGAGGCAGGATCGACCAGCCTAACGGGACCATCACCTCCCCGTCCTTCCCCGACTTCTATCCCGTCAACAAGAACTGCATCTGGGAGATCATCGCCCCGCCCCAGTACAGGATCACACTCAACTTCACCCACTTCGACCTGGAGGGGAACAATGTGAGTGAGGGGGAGGGGGGAGGGGGAGAGGGGCGATGGGGATTGAAAAGAAGTGGAAGGTTGGTAATGGGGGTGATGGAGAGGGGTTGAGAGGGGAGAAGGGTTATGGAGAAGGGGGAAAGAGGCATCATTTTTTTATCCATTTCATTGGTGGTTTAGTTTGTGAGGGTATGGGGGAATGGTGGAAGATAGGAAGGGGTGGGAGGTGGGTGATGGGAAGGGGTTGAGAGAGGATGGAGGTGGATGGTGATGGGAAGAAGGGGAGGGAAAGTGTCATTATTGATCTATACATTTCACAGGGGGAGGAAGGCAATAAATTCATCTTCAAGAAAGAGATGGGCAATGAATTCGGGAGTTAGGCAAAGACTGGGTTACACATAGATTAGGGTAGTGAGACAAATGGGTTAGTTGTGTAGTTAATATATATAGGACTTCAGTTTTAGCATATTGAATCAATGTAGCAATAGTGAATGACTGAGAAATAAATAAGGTGGTTGTGTAGTGACTAAACGACCAAAGTTTCAGTGTTAAGCACCAATGTAACGTCACACTCTTTTTTTTGTTCCAGCAAGATTGTGAGTACGACAGCGTGGACATCCGCAGCAAGATGGGGGCGATGGAGATGCGCAAGCATGGTGTGTTCTGCGGCCAGTCGCTGCCGTATGTCCTCACCTCCGAAGGGAACAGCCTCAGGATAGAGTTCAATTCGGACAACTCGGTGCAGAAGAGCGGATTTGCGGCGGTCTTCTTTACTGGTGAGGCGGAGTGATGGGTCTCTCTCTCTCTCTCTCTCTCTCTCTCTCTGGTGATGGGTCTCTTTCTTTCTATCTTTCTCTTTCACTTTCTTTCTGGTGATGGGTCTCTCTCTCTCTCTCTCTCTCTCTCTGGTGATGGGTCTCTTTCTTTCTCTCTTTCTCTCTCTCTCACTTTCTTTCTGGTGATGGGTCTCTCTCTCTCTCTCTAGTTCAGTTTTCAAGTTTTTAGGCTTAGAACTTAACATACCCCATCTCTTTTCTTTTTACCTTTAGCATTAAGTTCAGTTTTGTTTTGTTTTTCAAATCCTTTTTCTGATAATTTAAGTTTCTCATTTAAAAAACTTCACATCTCACCCCCCAAAAAAAGACTTGCACCCTTCCCTTACCTGTCCCTTAAAACACACACCATTCCCTTACACCCCCCTTTACCAGTCCCATGAAAGGTGTACTATTCCCTCACATCTCATCCCCCAAAAAACTTGCTCCATTCCCTTACCTGTCCCTCAACACATATCTTGTGGCTGGCAGCAACCCCGCCACCACAATGTTGCGATGATTTGAATATGAATATCTCCAGTTTGCCGGTAGCCACTGGACAGAGAAGAGGTGGGTGTTATGCTTGTGGCTTATAGAGCGTAACTGCGCCTGGCAGAAAGCCTGACCCAATGAAGTATGATGTGAAACTGTGCAAACAAAAACATAGGGACAGGCCGCAACAATATAATATTTTATGAATCTGTTGCTTCCCGACCCATTTTGGGGCAGGCCATCAAGATGGCTTTTCTGTGCAAATAAATTAATATAAGCTACTGTATATGATTTGTTATTGCAATTGTTCAAATGATTGCTTTACAATACAGTAAATTAACCATTTCTACGTGTATTTTCACACTGGTAATGGAACCCATCAATTTGTCTACCGCGAAGAAGGCAAAGAGTGACATTCCAGAATATGGCTCTGGTGATGAAGATTCTTGTGGTGAATCCTACTGTCCATCTTCAAATAATGCCTCCTCATTGAACAAAGGATGGAAAATTGCAGCAAAAAGAGTAAAGAAAGTGTCAACCTTTTGTGCTGGCTGTGAGGGTAGTCCGTTCATGTGCCTGGATTGCTTCAGTGTGAAACATCATGGCTTATATCATGCAAAGGGGGAACAATGAACTCAAAATATGGGAATGCACATCTTTTGTTTATTCATTTTGTGTTCCAAGCCAAGGATAATTATTTGTTGTGAACAGGAAGTTTTTATTTTTTTTAATATTATTATTTTTTTTTTCATTGTGAAAATGTAATATTGTTACATGCACATAAGCGAAGGGAAATGGAGGACGGCTGGGCGGCAGGGCCCAGCACCAGCCATCCCCATCCAGCCCCCAGTCTCTCTATGATGCCGCACCACAGCTGCCCACAGTGTACAGGTCGAGGGAGCCGTGAACAGGGTACCCTGTTGGCTCACGGTGGACACCGGGGCAGAGCGAGCGTTCATCCTAGGACGTGATGGCAGCACCAAATCCTCCTGTGGCAGTGCAGCGCCTGTATGGGGTTACCGGCCACTGTGCCGAGCTGCGAGGACCGGTGGAGGCCCAGACCACCGGCGGAGAAGAGGTGGAGCAGCTGCCGGTGTACGTGGTGGTTATTGAGGACTCCTGTCTTCTGGGCCTGGACTACCTCAGACGGAGCCGGGCATGGGGCAACTTCGGAGACATGACCATGAGGATCAGGAGTGTCGTGGTGCCCCTGCTTGAGTTGGGCAACCCCGCCCAGGTGGTAGTGGCGAGAGCAGTAAGCATCCTCCAGAGGTTGGAGACACGCATAAGATGCAGACTGAGCCGGAGGATGGCGAGCAGGCATTGCCTAGTGGAGCCGTCGCCCGCCGAGCAGCTGCGGGGCGGTCTGGTGGTCGGCAGGACCTTGGTTCAGTGGGATAAGGACAAAGTTACAGTGCTGGTGGCTAACCCTTTGCATAGTGGGCATCATTTTCAGGCAGGAACAGCACTGGGAACGTGCGCGGAGGTGGAACAGGTGCGGAAGACTGCGGACGATAGGCCAGTGGCGAGGGCTGCTAGCGATGGCGAGCCCAAGCACCTTCAGAAGCTGCTGGGGAGGAGCTCTGAATGTCTGGACCAGAGGCAAGCAACCAAGCTGAGGAAACTGCTCATCTCCTATGCTGACGTGTTCTTGACAGGATACCGAGACCTTGGATGGTCTGACCTGGCCAAGCATCGCATCAACACCAGTAACAGTCGTCCGATCAAGCACCCCCCGCAGAGGATCACCCCTGCTCGTCACACAGAGATGAAGAAGGCAGCGGGTGAACTCATGGAACAGGGAGTAGCGGAGCGTTCCAGCACCCCGTGGTCGTCAGCGGTAGTCTTGGTGAGGAAGAAGGACAGTACAAGATGCTGTGTGGACTGCCGTGCACTTAACAACGTCACAGTCAAGGACTCCTACCCCTGCCTCAGACTAACGACACCCTGGATACACTGGTCGGGGTCAGGTGGTTCTCTACCTGAAGCCAGGGTCCCACCAGACAGAGGTAACCAAGGAAGACAAGACTGAGACGGCATTCTCCACCGGCCAGGGTCTGTGGCTGTTTAAGGTGATGCCATTCAGCCTGTGCAACGCCCCTGCAACCTTCCAGTGGCTGATGGAAAGGGTGGGGGATGGGCTCCAGTGGAAGACCGCCCTGGTCTATTTGGACGATGTGATCGTGTACGATACCATGTTCGAGGAGTTGGAGCGGCTGGAAGCAGTGTTCCTGCGGTTCAGGGCGGCTAACCAGAAGCTCATGCCAGTGAGCCCTGCAAGCGGGTGGGGGACAGTACTCAGCGCCCCTAACGGAGCTGCAAGGCGCGGATGAGGCTATTGTGGGGAAGCCAATAAAGCAGCTGCCAGCAAACATTGTTTCCCTCAGTCCTTCCCATTCTCTCCAAGGCCCCGATCCCTTGGCTGTGACGAAAGCAGGCCCCAGGGGCGCCACCCCCTACCTCTTTCATTACAATGTTTTTTTGTCAATATTTATACTCAATGATGGAAAATTATAGGGGATATTTGAGGATAATTTAATTTTCAACCACTCAAGTTAAAAAACAAACAAATGTAATTTACCATATTTCATAATAGTCTCAATTCAAGGTAAAATTTAAATGGTTTAATGGTCAATAAACAATATTCTTTTTATTGATTATCTTTAATGCCCTATTCATAGAAAGAGAATCATTAATACAAAAAAAATATTAATAGGTGCATCCTGTATTGGATAATTAAGAGGATAGTAATTAGCATCAAAATGACCACTGGTGGGTCAGGCCGCCACAAAGGAATAAACCACCTGACCCACCGTGTCCCATGAAAGGTATGCCTTTCCCTCACGTCTCACCCCCCAAAAAACTTGCACCATTCCTTTACCTCATCCCTACAACACACACCATTCCCATACACTTCCCCTTTACCAGTCCCATGATAGATATGCTACGTATTCCCTTCACCTCCCACCTCCATAAGTACCATCCCCGTCACCTCTCCCCATCACACAGACAAGGACGAGTGTGCCATCGACAACGGGGGCTGCCAACACGTCTGCAAGAACACCATCGGCTCCTACGTCTGCTCCTGCTCCAACGGCTTCACGCTGCACGAGAACGGACACGACTGCAAGGAGGGCGGATGCAAGCACGAAATAACCTCGCCAGTCGGGGAAATATTCAGTCCCAATTATCCCGACTACTACCCAAGCCGCAAGGAGTGTGTGTGGCAGTTCACAACCACGCCAGGACATCGGATTAAGCTGGTGAGTGAAGGGAAGATGGAGAAGGAGGGGGAGGAGGAGGGGGATGATGGTGGGTGGAGGGAAGATGGGGAAGGAGGAAGGGGATGGTAGTGGTAGTGGTGGTGGTGGTGGTGGTGGTGGTGAGGTTGCTGTGTGGTTTGGTACTTTCATATGTGAGAGAGAATTGATTGGCATAATTTTATACAGTACCTCTCACCCTCCTCCTCCTCCTCCTCTCCAACTCACTCACCTAATCTCCCCTTTTCATCCCTTCCTCCTCCTCCTTAATTCATTCACATAATCTCCCCAATTCTCCTTCTCCTCTCAAAACTGTTCACCTAATATTATCTTCTCTCCTGCTCCTCAACCCATTCACCTTATCTTACCTTTTCTCCTCCAAACCACCCAATCTATCCCTTTCTTCTCCTCAAAAACATCTGGTCCTCTCCTTTCTTCTTCTAACCCTTTTTCCTAACCTTTTCATTCCTTCTTCTCCTCTTAAACCCATTCAGCTAAACTCCTCTTTTTCTCCTTCTCCTCTTAAAAACTCACTCTATCCCTTTCTTCTCCTCAAAAACATCCGGTCCTCTCCTTTCTTCTTCTAACCCTTTTTCCTAACCTATTCATTCCTCCTTCTCCTCTTAAACCCATTCAGCTAAACTCCTCTTTTTCTCCTTCTCCTCTTAAAAACTCACTCTCTCCTTCTTCCCCTCCCTCAGGTGTTTGACGAGTTTGAGATGGAGCCCCACCAGGAGTGCACCTACGACCACATCGCCCTGTACGACGGCACCACCTCAGAGTCCGGCTTCCTGGGGCGCTACTGTGGGGCCAAGGTGCCGCACCCTATAGTGGCGTACAACAACCAGATGTTCATGGTCTTCAAGTCGGACTCCTCGGTGCAGCGGAAAGGCTTCAGGGCGAGGCATACTACAGGTGAGTCTTGGGGGGGGTGGATGAGGTATGGGGCAATAAGTGAAAGGGTTGAGGAGACAGAGGAGATATTGGAAGATTAAGTGAATGGATTACATAGGAAAGGAGGAGAGGAGGAGGAGGAGGAGAAAGGGTAATATTAGATAAGAGGCATGGTGTTGGGGTATGGGGTGATGGATGGGGGGTGGGTTGTATGAGGTGCAGGGTGGATGGGGTGGTGGATGTTTATGTTAGGGTGAGGATGTGGATGTAAGAAAGTAAAGGGTGTGGGGTGGATAGGGTAGGAATTGGTTGGGGTGATGGGTTGGAGATGTAGGGGAGGGGTATGGGTCGGAATGGGGTTTGCTTTTGTGTTTGGGTGAAGGTGTGGGTGATGGGACATGCAGGGTAGGGGATAGGTGAGTGTCAGGTAGATGGGTGGGATGGAGTGAGGTAGAGTGGGTAGGGTGATATGACTGAGAAATGAGCCCCAACCTAACCTAACCTAACCTGTCCCTCCCCTCCCATTCCCTACAGTCTGTGGCGGGGGTCTGAAGGCCACCAGCCGCGTCAAGCACATGTACTCCCACGCCAAGTACGGGGACCAGAACTACGACAACAAGGAGGACTGCGACTGGATCATACAGGTGTCGCCCGGGGAGAACGTGCACCTCACCTTCCTCACCTTCGAGCTGGAGGACGAACATGACTGCGGCTACGACTACGTGGAGGTGTTCTCTGGCTACAGCGACTCAGGGCCCTCCTACGGGAAGTTCTGCGGGAATACGGTGAGTGGAGGGGAGGGTTTGTATGAGGAGAGAGGAGAATGAGAAGGAAGAAGAGGAGAAGGAGGAAGAGGAGGTTTAAGATTGAAAGGAAGGGAGGAGGAAAGGAGAAGAGGTTAGGTTGTAAGAGAAGAGGAGGAGGAGGAGGAGGTGTAAGATTAAAAGGAAGGGAGGAGGAAAGGAGAAGAGGTTAGGTTGTAAGAGAAGAGGAGGAGGAGGAGGAGGTGTAAGATTGAAAGGAAGGGAGGAGGAAAGGAGAAGAGGTTAGGTTGTAAGAGGAGGAGGAGGAGGTGTAAGATTGAAAGGAAGGGAGGAGGAAAGGAGAAGAGGTTAGGTTGTAAGAGAAGAAGAGGAGGAGGAGGAGAAGATGGAGGTATGAGATAGAAAGAGGAGGTGGAGGAAAGGGTAAGGAATAAAGAAAACAAAAAGAGGTAAGTTTTTAAGAGAAGAAAAGGAGATGGAAGACAGAAAGAAGGAAAAGAACAGAGGATCCACTGACCCAATCCCTCCCTCCGCCTCCCAAATCCCTTCATGAAAGACTCAATTCATTCACCCATTCACCCACCAATCCCTCCCTCCACCACCCAAATCCCTTCATCCACCAACCCAATCCCTCCCTCCACCACCCAGATCCCTTCATGAAAGACTCAACCCTTCAAGCATTCACCCACCAATCCCTCCCTCCATCACCCAAATCCCTTCATCCACCAATCCAATCCTTTCATCCACTAACCCAACTCATCCCTCCACCACCCAAATCCCTTCATGTAAGACTCAACTCCTTCAATCCACCAACCCCAATCCCTTCCGTCCCCAGATTCCACAAGAGATCGTGTCCATCAACGACGCCCTCCTGGTCCGCTTCCGCTCCGACGACACCATCAACACCAAGGGCTTCTCGGCGGCGTATGTGGCAATCCCCGAGGAGTCCACCACAAAAAACACCTCGACAACCGACAACAACTTCAGCTACAGTTACAGCTTCTCGCGGGGCTACTGAGGAGGAGGAGGATGAGGAGGTGGTGGTGGTAGTGTGTGGGTGTCCATGGAAGAAGAGGGAGGAAGAGGTGAAGAAGGAGGAGGAGGAGGAGAAGGCATTAGTGTGTGAAGTATGAGGAGGAAGAGGAGGAGAAGGAGGAGGAAGTACTAGTGTGTGTGTGTGAAAGGATGTGTAAGGAGGAGGAGGAGGAGGAGGAGGATATACTTGTGCATGGAAAGGAGTGAAAGGGAATAAAGGAAAGGAAAAGAAGAAGAAAGTGTAAGATAATGTAATAAAAAAAAGAAAGGGGTGGGTAAGGGGTAAGGGTGCGTTCTCTTAAGTTTCCTCTTCTCTCTCCTCTTCCTCTTCCTCCTCTTTTTTTTATTGGCTTATTTTTTCCTCCTCTTCCTCTGTCTCTCATCTTCTTCTTTCTCCTCTTCCTCTTCTTCCTCTTTTTTATTGCCTTTTATTGTTTCTTCCTCTTCCTTCCCTCTCTTCCTTCTCCTCCTCCTCCTCTGTCTCTTATCTTCTTTCACTCCTTCCTCCCTCTTTCTCCTCCTATTCTTCTTCCTCCTTATCCCCCTCTTCCTCTTTCTTATTCCCTCCTTCCATTTCTTTCTTCCTCCTCCTCCTCTCCCTTTCTTTTATATAGTATTGCCTCCTCCTTCTTTCACTTCTTCCTCCTCCCTCTTCCTCTTCCTCCCTCTCTTCCTCTTTCTTATTACCTCCTCTTCCTCCTCCTCTTATCATTCTTCTTCATCTTCCTCCTTCCTCCTCTTTATCTTTTTTCACTTCTTCCTCTTCCTCTTCTTACCTCCCTTCCTCCTCCTGCTCTTCCTCTCTCTATCTCATTCTCTCCCATCTTCATCTTTGTACATTATTTTTCCTATCTTTTTTTTTTATTTGTAAGATTATTATTTTTTTCTCGCTCTCTTTTCTCTCTCTCTTTTTGCTGTTTTTTGTGCCATAACTTCCTTTTGACAGCAAGTGAACTATCTCACTCTCTCTCTCTATTTCAGTCTTTATTTCTCTCTCTCTCTTTCTCGCTCTATTTCTCTCTCCGTTCGATGTTTATAAATTGTAGATAAGAAGAAATCGCAGTAAAATAGATTAAAATAATGTGTACAATAACTCTCTCTCTCTCTCTCTCTCTCTCTCTCTCTCTCTCTCTCTCTCTCTCTCTCTCTCTCTCTCTCTCCACCGACAACACAGACAGACAGACAGACAGACGATAGTTTACGAAAGTCTAAAGAAAGAAAGGAAGGAAGGAAGAGAAGGGAAAGAAAGGGGAGGGGGGGGCTAGACCAGTACCCCACACACCAGTACTTATACATACTAGGGAGGGGCCTTGCTGTGGGGACTGAGGGGGGGGGGGCTGGAAATGGTAAGAAAAAATGGGCTCAGAAAGGGAGACTAAAAAAATATTCACGTCTGCTGCTGTTGCTGTTGTTGTTGTTGATGTTTGTGTGTGCCATGTGCTGTGTGTGTGTATGTGTGTGTGTGTGTGTGTGTGTGTGTGTGTGTTTAGGGTGAAGTGAGCTAGAATGTGTTAGATGAATTAGTGAAAAGGCCAGTTCTTGTTTGGTGTGTATGTGTATGTGTGTGTGTGTGTGTTTATAGCTTAGTCAAGAGGAAAAAAAACAAGAGGTCAGTAACTTAAATAAAACGGAAAAAAAACATGTTCATAGCTTAGTTAAAAAATGACGCAAAAAGAAGGAACGTTCAGCTTAGGAAAGAGGAAGGAGAGGAAAAAGAAGTGGTTTAAGAGGAAAGAGAGGAGTAAGAATGTAAGAAAATGGAGTGACAATCTGTAATATAATAATGACTGATATAAGAATGGAAAGAGATAGAGATTGACTTGTACTCCTGAAAACTTGTATAGGAATGTTGGAATGGAAAGAGACAGAGATTGACTTGTACTCCTGAAAACTTGTATAGGAATGTTGGAATGGAAAGAGACAGAGATTGACTTGTACTCCTGAAAACTTGTAAAGGAATGTTGGAATGGAAAGAGACAGAGATTGACTTGTACTCCTAAAAACTTGTATAGGAATGTTGGAATGGAAAGAGACAGAGATTGACTTGTACTCCTGAAAACTTGTATAGGAATGTTGGAATGGAAAGAGACAGAGATTGACTTGTACTCCTGAAAACTTGTATAGGAATGTTGGAATGGAAAGAGACAGAGATTGACTTGTACTCCTAAAAACTTGTATAGGAATGTTGGAATGGAAAGAAACAGAGATTGACTTGTACTCCTAAAATCTTGTATAGGAATGTTGGAATGGAGATAAAACTTGGTAGGAATAGATGGATGAACACTACAACACATTAAACCCCAAGGAATGCCTGCGTTCGTGTGCTGAATAGATGTGCAAGGGAGAGCAGAACACACCCATCCACACTAACTAGGCGATTAGGCCCTGCCCACTATTCCCCGGCAGCCAATAGTATGAATTACCCCTTCCTAGCATCCACCAATCACATGCAAGCTGAGAGAGTGGGTGTGGCTTCTTTGTGTGCTAGCCAATCATATGCTGTCTAGGGGAAAAGGGAGGGGCTTAGGAGGAAAATGGGAGGGGCTTAGAGGGAAGGGGGTGGAGCATAGAGAAGAAAAGGAGAGAAACTTGAAGAGAAGGGGTGGAGCTTAGAGGAAGGGGTGGAGTTTATAGGGAAAGGGGTGGAGCTTATATGAAAGAGGGCGGAGCTAGATATAAAAGGGGGAGGGGCTTATGGATATAAAGGGGGTGGAGCTTATTTGCCTAGTTAGTGTGAATGGAGTCTTATACATAGATGTTGTGAAAGTCTTGTAAGGGTGTATATAGCAGGTTGTTAGTGCATAGGCAGTTGTGTAAGGGTCATTAAGAGAGATGTCGTTAGGTAGCCAGGTAGTCTCGTTAAGGGGGCTGAGTGGACAGGTGATTGTTGTTGTGGGTGTTAAGGAAGAGATTGTGTAAAGGGTTTAGACAGACTGATGTAGGAGTGGTGATTGTTATGATAGTGTTTGTGAAAGTGATTTTGTATTGTAAGGTGAGAGTAGAAGAGCAACACACACACACACACACACACACATTCAGTCAGCCAAGAGTCATTTCACACACACACACACACACACACACACACACCAGTCAATCAAACACCACTCAGGACATATAAAAATTGTAACTAAAACAAGACAGAAGAATACAGTTGAAGTTCGTGCTTGTCATAATGGAAATAGGAAGAGAATAATAATAATAATAATAGTAATAATAATAATAATAATGCACCTAGGTGTAAGAGAGAGGAAGAAGAAGAAGAAGAGGAAGAAATGTGACTGTCTGACTGAAGTATAAAGAATGAAAAGATAGTAGACTGAAGATATAAGGAAGGAAAAGATAGACTGGTGTAAGAGAGAGGAAGAAGAAGAAGAGGAAGAAATGTGACTGACTAAAGTGTATAAGGAAAGAAAAGATATTAGACTTAGGTGTTAAAATTGATAAAATGTTTGTTGGGAATGAGATAGAAGGAAGATGTGAAAAAGAGATGAAAATTGAACCTGTGAGTCTTAGAAGTTGTGATAGAAAATAATGCAGATAAAATAAAAGCCCAATATTAACTTTGAAGCTACTGAAGAGAATGAAAAAGAAGTTGAAGTTGAGGAAAAAGGTGAAAGACATGAAAAAAATTAAATAGTCTTAGAAGTTGTGATAGAAAATAATGCAGATATAAAAAACAGTCCAATATTAAATTTGAAGCTACTAAAGAGAAAGAAAAAAGTTGAAGTTGGGCAAAAGGATGAATGACAGAAGAAAAAAGTGAAATAGTCTTAGAAGTTGTGATAGAAAATAATGCAGATAAAAAAAGTCCAATATTAACTTTGAAGCTACTGAAGAGAAAGAAAAAGACATTGAAGTTGAGCAAAAGGATGAAAGACAGATGAAAAAAGTTAAATACATAGTGAAGAATGTTTGACGAAAGACGACTTTGTGAATACTGAACAGAAAAAATGTGAACTGATGGATGACATAGTGGAGAAATTTATATTGTGGAAACTTAATAGGAATGACTTGTAAAGAATCATTAACACTTTGCTGGGAATGACTGGAGTGTAAGAATGGAGACTGCTTGCTATGAACAGAAAGATCGAGATTGATTTATAATGTGAAAACCTTACGTAGGAATGAGTGTACGATAAAGACTGCTAGGAATGACTGGAATGTAAGAACGGAGACTGCTTGCTCGGAACAGAAAGATCGAGATAGATTTGAAACGCAAAAACCTCAACTAGGAATGACAGTGTAAAATATAGACTTGCTAGGAATGACAGTAATATAGGAATGGAAAGACAATAATATGTGTACTGTGAAAAACTTGCAGTGTAGGAATGACCGTGTAATATAGAAGCTTACTAGTAATGAGTTTAATATATAGCAATGGAAAGGTATAGATGGATTGTGTAAGAATGAGAGTAATACAAAAACAGAGAGATACAGATGGCTTAGTACTGTGGAAAACTTGTATAGGAATGATCTTGTAATGTGAAAACCATGTGGAAATGACTAATATAGGAATGAAGGACAGAGATTGACTTATACTCCGAAAAATTTGTAAGGGAATGTTGAAATGGAGATAGAAAAACTTGATAGGAATACATAGATAAACAATATATATGAATTTGTACTGTGAAAAACTTGCGGTGTAGGAATGACCGTGTAATATAGAAGCTTACTAGTAATGAGTTTAATATATAGGAATGAAAAGAAATATAGATGGATTGTGTAAGAATGAGATTAATACAGAAACAGAGAGAGATACAGATGGTTTAGTACTGTGGAAAACTGATATAGAAATGATCTTGTAATGTGAAAACCATGTGGAAATGACTAATATAGGAGTGGAGGACAGAGATTGACCTATACTCCGAAAAATTTGTACAGGAATGTTGAAATGGAGATAGAAAAACTTGTTAGGAATAGATAGATAAACAATATAAATGAATTTGTACTGTGAAAAACTTGTGTGTAGGGATGACTGTCTAATATAAATGCTTACTAGGAAAGAGTTTAAAATAGGAATAGGAAAAATATAAATGGATTGTGTAAGAATGAGAGTAATACAGAAACAGAGAGATACAGATGGTTTAGTACTGTGGAAAACTTGTATAGGAATGATCTTGTAACCTAAAAACTATGAAGAAATGACTAATATAAGAATGAAGAAAGACAGAAATGAATTTGTACTCTGAAAACTTGTATAGAAATGCTGAAATGGAGATAGAAAAACTTGTTAGGAATACATAGATAAACGATATAGATGAATTTGTACTGTGAAAACTTGTGTAGTATATAAAAAAACTTGCTAGAAATGAGTTTATATATAGGAATGGAAAGGTTAGATGGATTGTGTAAGAATGAGAATAATATGAAAACAGAGAAAGATATAGATTGACATGTAATACAGAGGAGTGTGTAAGAATGACCTTGTAATATGAAAAAAAGAAATGCTAGGAATAATTTTAATACAGAAATGGAAAGGTATAGATTAACTGTATGAGAATGAGAGTTATATAGAACAGGAGAAAGACTTAGATGAATTTGTACTGTGAAAAATATGTAGAAATGATCTTGTAATATAAAAAAATGTACTAGGAAAGAGTTTCAAATAGGAATAGGAAAGAAATATAAATGGATTTGCACTCTGAAAAGCTTGTATGGGAAGGTTGAGGAATAGATAAGACAAACGTACAGTAATAGATGAATTTGTACTGTGAAAAATATGTAGGAATGATCCTGTAATATAAAAAAATGTACTAGGAAAGAGTTTAAAATAGGGAAGAAATATAAATGGATTTGTACTCTGAAAAGCTTGTTTAGGAAGGTTGTAATGGAGATAGAAAAGCTTGTTTGGAATTGATAGATAAACGTTATAGATGAATTTGTACTGTGAATGACTGTGTACTATGAAATAAAAAAACTTGGTAGGAATGAGTTTAAAAAAGAAATGGAAAGGTATAAATGGATTGTATAAGAATAGAGAAAGATATAGAAGGTTAAGTTATGTGCAAAATTTGTGTAGGGATGACCATGTACTTTAAAAAAATTGCTAGGAATGAGTTTAAAATAGGAATGGAAAGAAATATAGATAGATGGATTTGTACTCTGAAAAGCTTGTATAGGAAGGCTGAAATGGAGATAGAAAAGCTTGTTAGGAATTGATAGAGATAAACGTTATAGATGAATTTGTACTGTGAATGACTGTGTACTATGAAATAAAAAAACTTGGTAGGAATGAGTTTAAAATAGGAATGAAAAGAAATATAGATAGATGGATTTGTACTCTGAAAAGCTTGTATAGGAAGGCTGAAATGGAGATAGAAAAGCTTGTTAGGAATTGATAGAGATAAACGTTATAGATGAATTTGTACTGTGAATGACCGTGTACTATGAAAACTTGCTATGAATGACTGTAATGTAATGTAATGTAAGGCTCCTGCCGGCTCAGAGAGGAGGGAGGTTCCACTGTACTGATAGGGGCTACAACAACTCTTTTAGGCATATTACTGTACATACTTAAGTGTAAGGCTTCAAAAAAACAGGACTAGTAGTTAGGAAGGAATAAAAATAAAATGAATAAAAAATGGATACACGAGATGTCAGATTCTATACCAAAGACGAAAGAAAGAAAAGAGGAATCTATCTGAGGTTTGGCATCACGTCAACTCCGCAATCCACTCCCTGTAACTCCCCCCTCCTCTCAGTCCCCTTCCCACAACCCCCTTCAACAACTCCCTCCCTTTTCAATCTCTCAACCTCAACCCCCAAGACCCCTCAGTAATTTCCATGTAAGTATTCTATAAGGAGATGTCAGATTGTATGCCAAAGATGAAAGAAAGAAAAGAGGAAGTTATCTGAGGTTTGGCATCATGTCAACCCCACAACTTGTATACCAAAGATGAAAGAAAAGAAAGAGGAAGTTATTTGAGGTTTGGCATCATGTCAACCCCACAACTTGTATACCAAAGACGAAAGAAAAAAAGAGGAAGTTATTTGAGGTTTGGCATCACGTCAACCCCACAACTTGTATACCAAATCCGAAAGAAAAGAAAGAGGAAGTTATTTGAGGTTTGGCATCATGTCAACCCCACAACTTGTACCAAAGAAAGAAAGAAAAGAGGAAGTTATTTGAGGTTTGGCATCACGTCAACCCCACAACTTGTGTACCAAAGAAAGAAAGAAAAGAGGAAGTTATTTGAGGTTTGGCATCACGTCAACCCCACAACTTGTATACCAAAGACGAAAGAAAAGAAAGAGGAAGTTATTTGAGGTTTGGCATCACGTCAACCCCACAACTTGTATACCAAAGAAAGAAAGAAAAGAGGAAGTTATTTGAGGTTTGGCATCACGTCAACCCCACAACTTGTATACCAAAGAAAGAAAGAAAAGAGGAAGTTATTTGAGGTTTGGCATCACGTCAACCCCACAACTTGTATACCAAAGACGAAAGAAAAGAAAGAGGAAGTTATCTGAGGTTTGGCATCATGTCAACCCCACAACTTGTATACCAAAGAAAGAAAGAAAAGAGGAAGTTATTTGAGGTTTGGCATCACGTCAACCCCACAACCCACACCCAAGAACTCCCCATTTTTAACCCCTCAACCTACAACCTCCCCTTTCAACTTCCTTCCTTCATTTTTTTTTTTTTTTTTTCGTGGGGGACCAACATGGTGCAGTGGACAGCGTGCCTAGCTACGTATCCGTGGTCCATGGTTCGAATCCCGGCCCTGGACAGTTGGCGTACAGGTCACCCAGTCGTTCATCCTCCCTTTCAGGCTGGTGGATAAATGGGTACCTGGGGAAAGCACACTGTGGTAACCTGGATGTCACACTGGCCCTAGCTGTGTCCTGGGATGATGGGCTCCCTCCACCACAGGCTACAGAGGCGATGTGACGGAGATGCACACTGAAGCCATGAGCACCTGTAGCATATATACCGACCTTTGCCTTTAACCTCTTGACTGCAGATTTCCTACAAGACCTCACTAAGCTACAGGAATGGATCAAAAAGTGGCTGCTACAATTCAATGAAGAAAAATGTAAAGTCCTGCACCTTGGGAGGGAATATCCAGCACACCAATACCACATGGGAAGCACTCCACTATCCACCAGAGAGGCAGAGAAAGACCTGGGAGTATACATTACCAAGCTACCACTGAAGGCCAAATCTGTGCCAATCGCAGCGGACGAGTTAATAATTCCAAACAAAGTGAACAAGATAATGAGTGAAATAAGCCTAGATAGAAGCAAACACACTAACTTGTCTATCTCCTTTCTCTCCTTCATTCCTTCAAGTTAATATATATCTGGGAACATGTATCAAAGTGGCAGGATGATAAGGAGTGGTGAGTCTAAACAGAGCAAAACATATTAATTTTCTCTCTTTTCTTCCTTCATTCCTTCATTAGCCAACTTCTGACACTGAGAGGAAAGTGGTTTGTGGCAGCCTAGCATAACACATTATCCCAAGAACACTGAACACTTATAAGATAACAGAATAATAAAAAACACACACACATTAGTCTTACATTAACTTACAAACATAGAGAAACTAACCTGAGTCTGTATTCTTAGGGACATCAGTGGCAGTAGTAGTAGTAGTGGTGGTGGTGGCGGAAACAGAGCTCACTACAAGTACAAGCAGAAGGTTCCACAAGTCTCTGCTGTACTTCTGATCTCTCTGCCTGCCTCTGTCTGTCTGCTTCTCCAGCCACACTTCAAGGCTCCAAGGAAGTCCGTCAGCCAGTCAGTCAGTCATCCAATCCATGCAGCAAACAGTCAGTAAGTCATCCTAGAACCAGTCACCCAGTCCATCAGTCAGGCAAAGGGGTGCACTGCTTCACTCCCTCCCTCCAGGCGAGTCTCCATGCAGGCCCCTTCCCATCCCAAGTCCCTCCTGGCAGGATCTATCGACTTGCTCAACCATCAAACTCTGTGGGTGTCCCCTTGGCCTCCTCCACTCAGGGTTGTCTCTCATAGAAACAACCCAGTGAGCAATGGTTAGCTGGGTAGAGTGCCATGTGCCCATATAGCTGGAGTCATTGTTCTTCAAGAGCCATCACCAGAACCTCCAAGGATTACTGCATCATCGGCAAAAACAATGATGGTGCTGGGAGGAGGCCTTCTCATCTCAGCGTCCCATTATGAGGCAGGCGGTGCTCCTCTGACATGCCTAGGAAGTAACAAATGAGACGTGAGTGGAATCAACCAAGAACTTTTTACATTTTTATTATCAAAGTACTAATATATGTACAAAGCCTTCCACCCATTCACACCTCTTCTATGTACAAGTGAGGTGAGGACACAATGGAAGCAGAAATACAAATCCTAAAGAAATACTAATAATGCACATGATTCACCTAATAAGTCTCGCTACCAGATAAAAAAAAAGTGAAAAAGTTGAAAAAATGGTATAACTTCACATGTTTGTACGAGGAAGAGCAATGAGTTAACTGATGAAAGCCTTGTTACTACATTAATATTATGATCATTACTGGTATTCTCACTGTACTCAAAGTTTAGTTAAGAAGTGGAGTCCTTTTTAGAAGTAGAAAAAGCTCCCCTAGGTCTTTATTTCTCCCTTTTTTTCAGTCTTTTTCATTCCATTTTTTCCTTTCTTCATTCTTTCCTTTGTTGTTTTCTTTACTTCTTCATTTTCTTCTCCATTCCTTCTCTTCCTTTCCCTTTCTCTCTTCCATTTCTTCCTCATTCCCACCTTGCTTCTATTCCATTATTTCCTTTCTCCCTTCCATCCATCCTTTCTTCCTCTCTTTCTTCTTCATACCTTCTACTCCATCCTTCTCTCTCTCCCTTCTTTTCTCATATCCATTCACTCCTTCCTCTTCCACATCATCACTCCTTCTCCATACATCCCTTCTCCACCTCTACATCCACCACCACCTCCTCCTTGCCCCCCTTCAACACCCTCAACTTCACAGCAACCTCAGTTTAGTCAGGAAGCTCAAGCCCTTTTGGAAGTAAAAGACTCGCTCCTTCTCCGACGTCAAGTTCTTGTGGGCCTGAAACTCCCGTCGCACTCTGGCATAGTAATACTCGGGGTCTGTCAGCTCTAGGGTGCGTCCGTAGGTGAGAAGTGCGCGATAGAGCTGTAGGACCTGCCGGCGCGATGGTGCGGTGGCGGGCGTCATGGTGGTGGTTTGGTATGGGGTGTGGGTACGAGACTTGCAGCGGTGGTTTGCGGTGGTGTGGAAGGTTACATTGGGGTAAGATTAGGGTGTGATCAAGGTTACGGTAGTTTTAGTTTAAGGTAAATTTGACTTAGTTTGGGATATTTGGGTAAAGTTAAGGTAGTATTTGGATTAGGTTAGTTTTAAGTCAAGATAAAATCGATATGAGTAGTGGGAAAGGAATAGGGTTGGAGCAATGTTAGATTAGTTTTAGTTTAGGGTAAAATTGACTTAAGTGTGTGATGGGTTTAGGGAAGGACGAGGGTTAGGTTAGGATGGTTTGAGCTGCCGATGACTTCGTTTCAGGTGACGAAGATGACGTGGTGGTGTTTACGTTGCCTCAGTTTGGTGATGACTTTTGGTTCTTTGGTCGAGGTGGTGATGACAGGTGGTGATGAGACGGTGGTGGTAGTGGTGGTGGAGATGTCTGTGGAGGTGAAATCTGTTAATACTTATACAATTACTACTATTATTATTACTACTACTACTACTACTACTAGATATAGATAGATAGATACGGTTGGAATAGAAGGTATGAAGAAGAAAGGGAGGAATGGAAGGACAGACGATGCAATGGAGTGAGACGCGGACGAGAATTCTTTTTACCATATTGACGTCACGAAGTTGAAATCAATGACGGCTTGCTCGGCTTACGCAGCTTGGCACAAACAGAGCTATATTTAGTCGGCCAATGGGAAATCAATCGCGTGGGAAGCTAATTTTGTATTTGGTGGAGAAACAGACTTGATTTTACACTTTTTCATCATAATACTTTGCGACACTTTGATAATTTAGTAGTAGTAGTAGAAGTAGTAGTAGTAGTAGTAGTAGTAGTAGTAGTATCAGTATTATTATTATTACTACTTCTTGAAACTTAACTATTGGAATCTAAAGGAGGCAATATACTAAACTTAAAACATGCTTACTTATTTTAAAATGTATAGTCTCTCTCTCTCTCTCTCTCTCTCTCTCTCTCTCTCTCTCTCTCTGCAGTTCAATACTTTCTTTAATTTTTTATTGAGTCACGCATAAACAAAATCTATACTCCAGGTCCATACTGGGAAAGGGGACATTGATCATCTAATATTCAGAGCCAATATTGTGTGTGTGAGTGTGTGTCTGTGTGTGTGTGTGTGTGTGTGTGTGTGTGTGTGTGTGTGAGGGGCAGGTGTATATATGCTTTTTAAATTTTGTGGTGGACCTGATATTGTTCATTTTCCCTTGTTATTTTTTTCTTTTTACTTTCCAATCTTTTGTTTTCCTGTTTGTTTGTTTTTACTTGCTGGTCTTTTTTTCTGATCTTTTGTTTTCCTGTTTCTTTTTTCCTGATGTTTTTTTTTCTTTAATTTCTGAGGTCTTGTTTTCCTTTTCTTTTTTTTTTACTTTTTGTTGTCTAATGTTTTCCTCCTTTGTTTTCTTTTCCACTTTGTCCTTTGCTTTCCTTTTTTATTTGCTTCTTTTTTTACTTTCTGATATCTTTTGTTTTCTTTTATTATTATTATTTTTCATTTTACTTTCCGAGGTCCAACACTTCCAAAAATCTATTTACATATAAGTATAATGCTTTTGTGAGTGCTTGGTTGCTGGAATTTCTCTTTTTATCATATTTTTATCAGGTCAGGTATTTTTTATTTTGTATTCTTGTATGCCAACGATGCACTTCCATTTTTTTTTTTAATTTGGGTGCGGTCATAACCAATAGCAATGTCTATTTGTAATGACTCGGAATTCAGTCTAAAGTGTTTTCCAGACATATAGGATTTCTATTTACTCTTTTCTTTCTAATGTCCTTATCAAAATAGTACTTGCAGTGAGAGTAGTGTCAATATATATTACAAGTTATAGCTAAAATATAATAAAAATATATATCTTAACACTTTCTCCTTTCATAATTTTTAAAAAGGCATCAGTTTAACCCAGTAGCAGCGACAGGCCAAATTTGTGGCTTTACCGTTTACCAGCGACGGGTCAAATTTGTGGCTTTACCGTGTACCAGCGACGGGCCAAATTTGTGGCTTTACCATGTACCAGTGACATGCCAAATTTGTGGCTTTACCGTGTACCAGCATCAGGACAAATTTGTAGCTTTAACGTGTACCAGCGACGGGCCAAATTTGTGGCTTTACAGTGTACCAGCGACGGGCCAAATTTGTGGCTTTACAGTGTACCAGCGACGGGCCAAATTTGTGGCTTTACAGTGTACCAGCGACGGGCCAAATTTGTGGCTTTACAGTGTACCAGCAACGGGCCAAATTTGTGGCTTTACAGTGTACCAAATTTGTGGCTTTACAGTGTACCAGCGACGTGCCAAATTTGTGGCTTTACAGTGTACCAGCAACGTGCCAAATTTGTGGCTTTACAGTGTACCAGCGACGTGCCAAATTTGTGGCTTTACAGTGTACCAGCAACGTGCCAAATTTGTGGCTTTACAGTGTACCAGCGACTGGCCAAATTTGTGGCTTTACAGTGTACCAGCGACAGGCTAAATTTGTGGCTTTACAGTGTACCAGCGAAAGGACAAATTTGTGGCTTTACAGTGTACCAGCGACGGGCCAAATTTGTGGCTTTACAGTGTACCAGCGACGGGCCAAATTTGTGGCTTTACAGTGTACCAGCGACAGGCCAAATTTGTGGCTTTAGTGTACCAGCGACAGGCCAAATTTGTGGCTTTACAGTGTACCAGCAACGTGCCAAATTTGTGGCTTTACAGTGTACCAGCGACGGGCCAAATTTGTGGCTTTACAGTGGGCCAAATTTGTGGCTTTACAGTGTACCAGCGACAGGCTAAATTTGTGGCTTTACAGTGTACCAGCGAAAGGACAAATTTGTGGCTTTACAGTGTACCAGCAACGTACCAAATTTGTGGCTTTACAGTGTACCAGTGAAAGGACAAATTTGTGGCTTTACAGTGTACCAGCAACGTACCAAATTTGTGGCTTTACAGTGTACCAGCGACAGGCCAAATTTGTGGCTTTACAGTGTACCAGCGACGGGCCAAATTTGTGGCTTTACAGTGTACCAGCGACGGGCCAAATTTGTGGCTTTACAGTGTACCAGTGACGGGCCAAATTTGTGGCTTTACAGTGTACCAGCGATGGGCCAAATTTGTGGCTTTACAGTGTACCAGCGACGGGCCAAATTTGTGGCTCTACCGTGTTCCAGCGATGGGCCAAATTTGTGGCTTTACTGTGTACCAGCGACAGGCCAAATTTTTGCCATGCCATAAACCCCAAAAAATAGATGATGCATAAACTGATCACAAATGCGTTGATATATAACATGAAATGATTTGCGTGAGTGATGATTTTTTCTCATTTTTCTCGCTTAGAGGGGCCGGCCTTTAAGAAACATGATCCCCGCAGCTACCGGGTTAAGGGACATTATTGGGAATATGAAGGTTAGTGTAGCCTCCTCCACCACCACTGACAACACCAGCTCAGCGTGAAGTGTATCAAAGGTATCTTTCGTAAACAACTAAACATGACAAAGCCAACCAAACCACATCTAACCCAACGTTGCCAGATTGTCGTACTCAGGCGCTTACATTTGCTGATTTCCGACCCAAAAACTGTCTCCTCGACCCCAATAACTAGATTAATTTGTAGTTATCATTGAAATAGTAAGTTTTTGGTGTCCTTTTTCAATAGTCATGGGTCAGAAACTGGTAAATACAATGTTCTGAGTACGATAATCTGGCAATGGTGATCTAATCTAGTCTAACTTAAGCTAACTATATCTAACCTTTCCTGACCTGAACCTCTCCGCTGCCAAAGTACGATGTGCTAGACTGCTCATAAACATTTTACATCAATATTTTGGTTTCTTTATTAAAATATAGTCTGAGAGGAATATTTAGAGGGATTTATCTACATTTATTGCATTTTGGCAGTGGGACACAGGTGAGGCATGGTTAGGAAGCTAAGTTTGGTCAGGTCAGGTCAGGTGAGGCTTGGGTAAATTTCCAGATGGTCACCCATGGGACATTGTTGGACGAAACTATTTTTTTCTGGTAATTTTTGGTGCTATGAAATAATCTGCTAACTGTTTTTGTTGCAATTCATTGAATCACTAATAAAATGAGACATTTCAATGGCTGTTGTGCAGCCGGCACCACCGTCACAAAATATCTCACAGAGAGGTTCAACTTGCTTACTGTTTCTATATTTCACTCACCGCTCACAAAAATCACAAGTGGACAAATTAGAACAAAACCAGGCTAATTACTGGTTTTCCTGCTGTGTATTCCCCCAGCGTGCATGCATCATGGACAGCAGAGCAACTTATTTCTGAGGGGAGGTATTTCTCATAATACTGGCCCGTGTAGTGGACCACCTCCACAATGTCCCGTCCTGCGCTGTGTATTTCTGCCGCCCCACACTGCGTGACAAATAAATTTAAACTAACCAAACCAAACATAACTTGACATAACCTACCTAACAGGGGGGCTTTGCCCCCTTCAACCCCCCCTTACAGGGGGCTTAGCCCCCTCCGACCCCCCTTCGGTTTGCGACGGAAAAGCAATACGGCAGTGTGTTGTATGGACACAAACTCTATCATATAGCACCAAGGTGTTCTTTGCTGTAGGACAAGTGACAATCTGGAATAATACCGAGGCCAGGTTGGGTTAGGTAAGATTAGGTGAGGCCTGCCTATGATGACTACATGATACGCTTCACACTGCACTGTCGGTCGTTGTCACTGGTGGTCAGCGGCGTGGTGGGTGTAATTCTGAAATATTACCCAAAACACATCAACACAACACCACCTGCTGCACACACTCTCATCACTCACGCCCAGGCCGTCCAGAGACACTCGCCACCCTGCCAATCCATAACAACCTCATCAATAACCCTTCAAATTAGAGGTGCACCACGCCAACACACCTGCCCACACACACCTGTCCCCCACACCTTATACCTTAAAATTACAAGTATACTTCCTGCCAACACACCTGTCCTCGCTCCCACACACCTGCTACACACCTTCCTGCCCTCTCTCCCCGCTAAAGACTATTGATAAAGTTATGTTCTCTCTTCCCGTCAGGCTGTCACGCCCGCAATCTCACCTGCTTTCCTCCTTCTTGGTCAATTAAGTGTTCGGTTCGTGTTTGGTTCGTGTCTAGTTCGTGTTTTCTTCCTCCTCGAAGAAGACAATTTCGGGACGTGGTTGGATTCGGCTCTGGCACGTGTTTTTATTTTGTGTTTTAATTGTTTACGTGTGTGGCTATTATTGCTGTTGTTAGTGGAATTCTTGTTATTATAATTATCATCACTTCGGTACGTGTTTTATTTCCGTCCCGAATAAGACAATTTCGGGACATGTTTGGATTCGGCTCTACCACGTGTTTTTATTTTGTGTTTTAATTGTTTTAGTGTGGCTGTTATTGCTGTTGTTAGTGGTATTTTTAGTATTTTCATTATCATCACTTCGGTACGTGTTTCTCTTCGGTCCCGAACAAGACAATTTCGGGACGTATTTGGATTCGGCTCTACCACGTGTTTTTATTCTGTTTTTTATTTGTTTGTGTGTGGCTATTATTGCTATTGTTAGTGGTATTTCTGTTATTATCAGTATTATCAGTATTCTTTTGTATTGCTGTTATTTTGAGTATTATTCTAGGGTTGGTCTCGGCTCCCCCATGTAGACTACTAGTTTTCTTGTCTGTTATTACTCATGTTATTATTGCTGTCATTATTATTTAGTTGATGATAGAAAGTCTTGCTGGAGTTGTATTGTTTTAACCATTTCGGCGTCCCAGCACACACATTTGATAAGGCCTTCGTAGGAGTTGTGGGCATTTCCAGGGGTAGTAGTTTCATTCTTCTGTATCTTGCACGGGAAAATCACCCATGAAAACTAGTAATGTAAGCCCTAGAAACGTTTAAGAAGTTGCTGGGATTTTTATGGACTTTTTTGTGGTCCCAATGATAGTTTTACACGACTTTTGCGTCTTGAAATGGAAAAAAACACTTCTGCGATGAACTCCTTCTTGCCGTCAAACATGGCAAGTCGACAGCCCCGGGCCACGACGGGTTGACTTACGACATTCTTAATGCCTTACTCGTTGTGCAAGGCGACAACCCCCTGCTTGACCTGTTCAACATGTCGTTTGCCGCAGGTTGCCTCCCCCCTCCGTGGAAAGCTGCATTGATCGTTCCCATCCCCAAGGGTGATGGCACCTTTCGCCCTATCTCCCTGACGAGCTGTGTGTGTAAACTGTTAGAGCGGGTGATCTTGAACAGACTTCTCTATAAGCTGGGGGACCGGCTCTCCCCAAACTTACATGGGTTTATGAAGGGCCGTTCCACAAGTGACTGTTTTCTTAAGTGCCTTAGTAATCCAGACGTGAATTGTCGCGCTTTTGTGGACTTAAAAGGGGCCTTTGATAGGGCCAACAAGGATGTCATAATGGAGGAACTCACTCTGCAGGGTGTCCGTGGAAGACTCTTAAGCTGGATCAGGGACTATTTGTATGGTAGGAGGGCGCAAGTGGTCTTCCAGGGTGCTACCTCCACGGAGGAAGTGTTTGAGCTGGGCACACCGCAAGGGGGTGTCCTCAGCCCCATGCTTTTCAACATTTTAATGGACAAAATTGCTCTGTGGCCCTTTCCGGGCAATACTCAGGTCATTATCTATGCAGATGACATCCTTGTGCAATGCAGCAGTCCTGCTCTTCTCAGTTTAGCTTTGGAGCAGCTGTCAGCGCTGTGTAAACAAATGGGCCTTGTCATCAATGAAACTAAGACGAAATTTCAAGCCAGTGGGAGGAGAGTTTCTCATCTGCCCAGCATTAATGGCACTCCTTTAGCTAGAGTTCCTACATACAAGTACTTAGGCGCCCCTGTCAGCTTCCAGAAATCTGTGCAGAGCGTCACTCATGTTCAGAACATCTGCCTTCCTAGGTTAGCTCCTCTTAAGGTTTTGGCTAACAGGGGCCTTGGAGTCGGCATCCCTGTCCTCAGGATGTTTTACCTTTCTGTCGTCAGGTCCCTCATTGATTATGCTGCCCCTGTTTTGGTACAGTTTAGTGCGGCACAACTTCACCCCTTGGAACTTATTCAAAATGAGGCCATGCGCCTCATTCTGGGGTGCCCCAGAACTGCAAAACTTGAGGTCATGAGGGCAGAACTGAATCTGCCTCGTGTTGTGGACAGAATCTGGGAAATTACTTGTCGCACCGTCAGCCGCCTGCTTCGTGCTGGTGCAGTGCCCCTTCACCAGGCACTGGTAACTCTGCACCTTGACTCCAGGGCTCCTGTTACCTCCTACCTTAGGAAAATTTATCTCATGTTAGCAGAGACGGGTGTGTTAGATGCGTGCTTAGGCCTAGTTTACTCCCCGGCCCAACCTGCCTGGCCTCCCTATCGTGTCAGTGTAGACGTTGAACAACTACCTTTCCCTAAACGTGATTGGCTTCCCCATGTCCTCCAGGATCACTTCATGGTCAAACTGTCCAAGTACCCCCGTGTTCGGGCTGTCCATGTGTACTGTGATGGCTCCGTAGATGGCAGCAGGTCGGGCTGTGGCGTGTTTATCCGGGATTACGCTTCCCCCACCCAGTACACTGTTACCAGGCGGCTGCCGGGGTACCTGTCCTCGACCCGGGCTGAGCTGTATGCCATCCTTGAGGCTCTCCACACTGTAGCAGCTTTGCACGAAAATGTCTACTTGTTTGTCGATAGCCAGGCTGCATTGCATGAACTTGTGTCCTCCTCCCCTGCCGACTGTGATCTTGTAGCTAAGTGCCTGACTGCCGTCCGTGCCCTTGAGGCCGCAGGTGCCACGGTCCACTTCACCTGGGTGCCCTCTCATGTGGGCATCCAGCTCAATGAGAAGGCAGACTGCCTTGCTCGACGAGCCCTTCAGGATGACACAGTGGACCCTGGCACTGACTATACGCTTAGCTATGTTAAGAATAGACTTAGGCATTATTCACGTGATAGCATTGCTACCCGACTCAGACACTGCTGTGACAATGGCAGCGCCAGCAGCCTCCACTATGTTAGTGTCTCCCAGCGCTGTGTTTACCCCTATGGGCGACACAGTGCCCCTCAGGATGTGGTAGCAATGCGCCTTAGGCTAGGCTGTAGGTACTACTGGGAGGTTAGTAACTCCCCTGGTGTCTGCTGCACGCTCTGTGCCAGGCCGAGGGGCCACACACTGCATCACTATGTCATGGAATGCCCTCTCATTGCTAAGTTTAAGCCACGGGACTGCCTTGACCTGCCCCAGACAATTTGTTGGCTCCTGAACCATGATGTCCTCCCTGCTATCCTCAAGGAACACCCTCAGTTTGCACCAAGGTGGTGATGCCGTGTGTGGCAGCCTGAACTACTGCCGTGCTATACAAGGCTGTGATCTCTGCAGTATTTTTACTTTAAGGACTAGTATTTACTCTATCTCTGTATTCATTCCCATCTAGTGCTTGGGCAATGTTCTCCGTCCACACATTTTATCGTCTTATTGTCACTGCCCCCTCCCTTGTTGTGCTTTCCTTCCTAGCACTGTATCTTTTTAATTTCATGGTGCTACCCACACATGTATTAATAGTTGTATAATCACACTCTGTCCTGCCTGGGGGTTGGGATGGCATGTTCCTCCCTTCTCCCTTGTTGTTTACCTGCAACAATAAACTATCAATCAATCAATCTTGATCTTGATGATCTTGATCTTCATGTCACAGGTGGCTCGGGATTTCTCCCCAGCCAGGCCTTTGTATCGGCAGCTCCTGTGATTGATTGATTGATAGTTTATTGTTGCAGGTAAACAACAAGGGAGAAGGGAGGAACATGCCATCCCAACCCCCAGGCAGGACAGAGTGTGATTATACAACTATTAATACATGTGTAGGTAGCACCATGAAATTAAAAAGAAGCAATGGTAATGGACAATAAGACAACAAAATGTGGGGACGGAGAACATTGCCCAAGCACTAGATGGGAATGAATACAGAGATAGAGTAAATACTAGTCCTTAAAGTATTGTGAAAAGAAAACAAAACATGCGGAAAGTCTATGTTCTCGGGGCAAGATATCATTCCCTACATCTTGCACGCCACATGCCCTCCAAGAACTCTTTTATCGCCTCAATCACTCGTCCACTCGTCTCTCCACTGAGCCCCAGCAGCAGCACCATCCACTCCCTTGCCGTCCTCCCGTTCACTCCACGTCCCATCTCACTCAGAAACACATGCATCATCTTTGTTCTCTCCCTGTCATACTTCTTACATTCCAGCACTACATGCTGCACAGTCTCGTCCACACCCCTGTCACACATCTGGCACACTTTGCTGCGGGACTCAGACCATCTATAGTTCCTTGCATTCACATCCAGACACTGCGCTCTAGCACGGAAGAGATCACCTCCCAGGCTTCCCTCATACCACACCTCACACTTTGGGGCCTCTTTCTCCCTATACCAGTCGAGAGTTTCCTTTCTTTCCATCTCATTCTTCCACTTGCTCAATCCCTCATCTTTAACTGCCATATCTATCACATTCTTCCACTTTCTTACATCCCACTCAAACCCCTCTCCATTTCTGTTTGTTATTCTCCATTCAAACACATATTGTTTATCCTCAAAGGGTTGGTACACCCACCTACTTAGCATAACATTCCTGTCTTTCACTCGCCCACATTTATTCGCCCATTTGCCATCTCTTATATTCCACAGGTATACTTTCCTTGCTAATCTTGCATCCTCCATTTGTTTCAGTCTCACTTTATATCTCAAGGTTGCCTTTACTAGTCTCTCCCTAAACGTGCTCCATCCCATGTCACCCCTAAGAGCCTCTACTGCTGCAAACCTTGGTGCATTCAGTGCCATTCTTGCTACCCTATTCTGCCCCACCTCCAATTTTTCTATCTCACTCTCATCACATCCATTCCATACATAATGCTCGGGACAGCCACACTCTTCCAAACCTCACGGATGACATCATACTTGCTCGCTCTCATCCTCGCTGCACTCGTTAAACGGCCTACCCACTGGTTTGTCAAACGTATCTTTACATTCTTGACCCTGCCGCATCCATTTACCTCCATCCACACCCCTAGGTACTTGTATTCTTCCGTCTGTTCCAACTCATTCCCTTCCAGTCTCCAAGTTGTTTCTCTCTCATCCTCTGACCTATTGACTATCATAATCTTGCTCTTCTCACTACTAAATCTAACACCAAAATCTCTTCCATAGCCCCCTACCACATCTAACATTCTTTGTAAGTCTCCCGCAGAGTCACTCAAAATCACAACATCGTCCGCATACAACAACACACAACTTGTCCTCTCCAACTTTCACTCCCGCATTCATTCTTCTCATCCTAACTGCCAGCTCCTCTGTATACAGGTTAAATAATGTTGGTGACAGAATGCAGCCCTGCTCCACTCCTCTCTCGCTCTTCACCCAGTCTGTCTCTAGGTTCCCTAACCTGTATTTAGCTCTTGTGCCTGCATACATACTCCTAATTATGTTCACAAACTTGTCACTCAATCCAATCTACTCCAGCACTCTACACAACATACTCCTATTAACCCTGTCATAAGCTTTCTCTATGTCTAGAAAACCTAAGTACAACTTTTCTCCTGCTCTCTTTTTCCTTTCAATCAGTTCATTCACCACAAACATATTACCTTCAGCTCTCCTGTCAACCCGGAAACCATTCTCTTCCTCACCTAGTACCCTATTCCTCTCAATCCATTTACACAACCTTTCATTCAGCACTGCACAAAAAACTTTCCCTACTGTGTTTACAAGGGAGATTGGTCTGTAATTCTTAAGCTCCTGTCTACTCTTGTGTCCACCCTTAGGGATCAAAGTCACCTTACATTCATTCCACTTGCTCGGCACTCTCTCTTCCTCCCACACCTGGTTAAATAAGTCAGTCATTCTGTCAATAACACTCTCACTACCATTCTTATAAAGCTCGTACGGGATATCATCTGGTCCTGCTGCTTTTCCATCCTTCTGTCTCTTAATACACCTCTCAACTTCCTCCCTACTGATCCTTTCATTCACCTCAGTTGCATCTTTCCTCTCCATGGTCACACCCGCTTCTCTCACGTTCATTTCTTCACCCACTCCTCCTATTTTCTCCCAAAACTCCTTGACTGCCTCCCTCATTTTCTCTTCATCTGTAATTATTACACCATCCACCTTCAGTCTTTCTACATTACCACTGTCACTCATCCTCTCACCTCTTAGGAATCTATACCATTCACGGCCACCCTCAAGCCCCTTCTCTCTCAGGCTCTGAATCACACCTCTTTCGCAGTCAACCTTCGCACACATAATCGTTCGTTTCGTCAGTCGCTGCTGCCTAACATATCCTTCCCATGCATTCTGATACGCACCCTCAGCTTCCTCGTTATCATGCCTCTTTCTCTTCAGCCGCTGACACAGTCTATTCAACCTCTTCCGCTCCTTCCTTGCTTCCCTAACACTTGCATTCCACCACGATTTGCTCACACGCTTTCTACCATTCATTTTGACATACCCAATGTTGCGGACTGCAGCTTTTCTTACATTCTCTACAAGCCTCTCATTCAGTGCGTCCACATCCTGCACACCATTAAACTCCCAGTTTCTTTCACTCAGATCTACCTGGAAATTCTCCCATCCTACATCTCTTAACCTCCACTTCTTTTTTTCTGACCTCTTTTGTCATTTCATTCTTACCCTTCAACGTGCACTCTACTGTCAACATATATTATGGTCAGACACAATATCGATCACTCCCTCCTCATCTATCCACATGCGAGACACACATTCACGCATTCTTCCCTTCACCAACATATAGTCAATCGCCGACTCCTGGTCTCTCGCACTCCAGGTCACCCGTCCCTCTGCCATATATATATAGTTTCATTCAGGTTCTCCAGATCCATATCACTTGCAAACTCAGCTAACATTTCCCCATTCCTGTTCATGCATTCACCTAGCATACCCGTGTGTGTGTTCATGTCTCCTAAAATAATCACTCTCTCTCCTGCATGCTCCCTCACAATTTTCCTAATGGTGTTGTACTTCACCCTGTTCTCCCTAACTGCCCTTTCACCCTCCAGTCATGTACACAACAACCATTACTACTCTCTCTGGTCTGCCCTTCCTATCCTTGCATTCCACTCTCACAGCCAAAACATCCTCACTGCCAGCACTGTTTCCTACATCCAACCCTTCTGATTAATGTAATGTTATGCCGGACGTGTTACTTGGGTTCCGTGTCGCCGTCAGGAGCCTCCGTGGGAGGGAGATATGTAAACACTTTGCACAGCTTCTGTAGTTTAATATTCTTCCTTAGTAGTACACTTCACTCTGACTCTTCACTTACCACTAGCTTACTATGACTGGGACTGGACTCCTCTCGCCCTCTTCTCCTATATATATCCAGAACAGTACAGTCTAGAATGTTACAGTATATTTTAGATCATACAAGAACATGTAGCAAAAGTATGTGCGAGTTGGCAACACTTCCCGCCTGGCGCCTGGCCGCGCCCCGCGGGGCGCGGACGAGGCTTTGCTCCCCGCCCCCCTGGTCGCTCTTCCCGGAGCCTTCTAGAGCCCCATGGACGCCGGGGGAAGCTTCCAGCACAACAATAAAATCACTTAGGTTTAAGGACAGACCACCTAGTCTGGACCATGGGGTCTGTGTGGTCTGATTTTCTATGTAAATCTATGTAAATCTAAGTAAATCTTCAAGTGCTTTCGGTGGAGAAAGGCCACGCCTCCTCCCATCATCGTCTGTTTCTCGCGGCCCTTTCCTAACATCACATACTCCCTCTCCTCAGACTGTACCCTACCTCTAAGGTGTGTTTAAGTCAGACCTACCACATCATACTTCCATTTATCCAGCTCCTTGCACACGTCCTCATACTTCCCCACACCCCAGCCTCTCACACTCAAACATCCACTTTTCATGCAATCACGCGCCTGGTTGGTGTCTTCACTGCTCGGGTCCATTCATACAGCCCGATAAATTACGGATCTTGGTCCTGGTCTGGGGTGAGGCGGTAATCATAACATGGAGGGGGAATAAGTGAAAATAGTGACTTTATTGCGGTTAAGAAAGTCACGTAATACTGAAAAGGAACGTGTGTATATAAGAAGAAAAGAGGAACGAAAGGAGGAGGACCTAAGAAGCCATACAAAGCGTTATACAGGTCAAAAGAAGAAGAAGGAGGAAGGAAAACGCTTCTGCCCTCACGTCTAAGCTTCAACCTTCCTCTACGTGCTCAGGTAAGTCCATTTTCACTTATATATGACTTAATTGAGCCTCTAGTTTTCTTTTAATATTGTTCTCCAGTAGCCAGGCATGAAAGGTTTAGGAGGGGGTGGCTGTATGGGTGGTTGATGGGTTTCCTCTTATTTCACGGCTGTTTTTACCTTTGTTTTGATGTCTACAGTCTTTGCTTTAGTATTCCAGGAGGTTTGAAGGTTAGGAGAAGACATATATGGCAGCAGAAGAGTATTTGGTTAAGTAGGAGTCGAGATATTGGAGTTTCATTGAGCTGTACCGTTTTTTTATTTCTTCATGGCTGTTTTTACCCTTTGTTTTAATGTCTACAGTCTTTGCTTTAGTATTCCAGGAGGTTTGAAGGTTAGGGGAAGACATATATGGCGGCAGAAGAGTATTTGGTTGAGTAGGAGTCGATATATTGGTGATTCATTGAGCTGTACCGTATTTTTTTATTTTTCCATGGCTGTTTTCACCCTTGTTTTAATGTCTACAGTCTTTGCTTTAGTATTCCAGTAGGTTTGAAGGTTAGGGGAAGACATGTATGGCAGAAGGAGAGCGGTTGGTTGATTAGGAGTCGAGATATTGGCGTTTCATTGAGCTGTACCGTTCTTTATTTTTTTATTCATGGCTGTTTTTACCTTGTGTTTTGATGTCTACAGTCTTTGCTTTAGTATTCCAGGAGGTTTGAAGGTTAGGAGAAGACATGTTTGGCAGCAGAAGAGTATTTGGTTGAGTAGGAGTAGATATATTGGTGATTCATTGAGCTGTACCGTTTTTTTATGATTCATGGCTGTTTTTACCCTTTGTTTTAATGTCTACAGTCTTTGCTTTAGTATTCCAGGAGGCTTGAAGGTTAGGGGAAGACATGTATGGCAACAGAAGATCGGTTGGTTGAGTAGAAAACGATATATTGCCGTGTTGTTATTTTCCATTACTGTTTCCCCCCTCCCCCCATTTTTTTTGCCCTTGAACTGTTTCCTCTACTGTAATAAATAAATAAATAAAAAGAAAACAAATATACACTCATTTGTCAGCATAGCCACAACACACCGTCACTAATAAGTACACTGAGTCAATGCCCTCCGCTGCACACTTCCCGGCAGTGTTGCCAACTGAAAATGTATAAATCCGCTAGAATGGACTAAAAAATCCGCCAGATGATAGGTGAAGCTATAGAAATTTGCCGCTAGATTGGACTTGAAAATCCGCCAGTTACTCTTGTCAATTTTAAGATTTTTACCGGTAGATAACGTGTAATTCCGCCAGATCTAGCGGAAAATTCGCTAAAATGGCATCACTGCTTCCCGGCTCCCCCGTCCCCCCAACAGCCAACCCAAATATGCGTGTTATATGCAGCTCCACGGGGCCCGGGGCATTAACCAACGATATCAAGATGTTGTGGAAGGACTTACTTTTATTTGATAATGACCACACCGAAGAAACAAAAGCAACAGTACATAAGTTTTGGACAATAAGAGAAAAAAGAATGAAAGAAAAAGCGGAAAATAATAGACCCAGATAATCACACTCTGTCCTGCCTGGGGGTTGGGATGGCATGTTCCTCCCTTCTCCCTTGTTGTTTACCTGCAACAGTAAATTATCCATCAGTAGAGACACATCAGGGGGTGCCGTTGCAAAGACGAACCTCCCGACCGACTACTACTACTACTTCTTGGTCAAGGGAACGCAGGGCAGTAATTTCTGAAGGCCTTGTCCCCTCCCCCCCCCCACCCCACCTCAAAGTTTTCAGCCTCAAAATGCCCGTAAATGTGCTCAGTTTCCAAAAATATCTCTCACACTTGATGGAGGCGGTGGTCGAGTGGTCAGCATGTGGGTGTGGTGAGCTCGAGGACCAGGTTCGACTCCCACTGAAACACACTGACAATTTTTCAACTCTCGCCGAGCCTCCTCCTCCTCCTCCTCCTCCTCAGTTCCCCCTCTTTGTCCACGATCTCAGTTCCCCCTCTTTCCCGCATCCTTCCCCTCTTTGTCCACGATCTCAGTTCCCCCTCTTTCCCGCATCCTTCCCCTCTTTGTCCACGATCTCAGTTCCCCCTCTTTCCCGCATCCTTCCCCTCTTTGTCCACGATCTCAGTTCCCCCTCTTTCCCGCATCCTTCCCCTCTTTGTCCATAATCTCAGTCCCCCCTCTTTCCCGCATCCTTCCCCTCTTTGTCCACGATCTCAGTTCCCCCTCTTTCCCGCATCCTTCCCCTCTTTGTCCACGATCTCAGTTCCCCCTCTTTCCCGCATCCTTCCCCTCTTTGTCCACAGTTTCATTATTCCTCCACCTCAGTTGGTTCTTCTTTCATTCTTTCAAGCTCTTTAACTTTAGATATTTTTCATTAGGTTTCGTTCCAGCAGCCAAGGCGTTTATGTTTTCATCCCCCGTCGCCGAACATTTCTTTTTTGCGTCTCTGTATGTGTGTGAAGGTTACCCACGTGCTGCCCAGACCTTCACTCAACCCTGACTTCAGCGACTTCGGTCAAGGGGAGCACCGGGGGGCAGCATGGGCCAGGCAAGAGTCACACATCACGGCAGACACTATAAATAAAATTCGCGTGCGCCACTACCGGGCTGGGGTCGCTTAAAAACACAAATTTCGGTAGCGTCAGTGGCCCGGGGATGTTTTGGGGAGAAGTCAGCTGCCGTAAAACTGTAAATACTTTTTTTTTCATTCTGTTCTTTTCGCTCTATTTTTTTCTTCTGAGTCTTTGTTTTCGTCTTCGTCTTCTGATTCTTCCTTCTGTTTCTATTAAGAGGCCCCTCAAGACAGCTCACCGGCGCTATAAGCAGCACGTAAGGAAAATATCGACACAACAACAACAACAAGAAAGATAAAATGAAAGAAGAAATCATGAAAAAAATGACAACATGGACGAAAAGAAAATATGAGACAGAAAAAAACGAACCGAAAAGAAAAGAAAAGGCTCTCTTCGCTCGTCCCCCCCCCCACCCCCCCCCCCCACCCCACCCACACACACACACGCACCTCCTGAACCTCTGATGCCCTCCAGCGAGATGCAGAAGAGAGCAGCGGTTATCCTAGGCTATAGTAAAACTCACCTTAAAGTGCGGCTGTGTTGGTGCCCTATGAGGAAGAACCGGGAGTACCTAAGTCTATATACACCAAGTCAAGTCATACGCAGGTTTGTGGGAGGAGACACGGCGGAGGCGTGGTTTATGCGTGACACTGCTTGGAGCCAAACTAGAGAATGTAGAAACAGGGATTTAGAGAAAACGAAGAAAGGCGGACTAATTTATATCAATCACTTCATCATGCCCTCCCTCACACCCCACACCGCCGTTTGTAGGCAAAGGAATTACAGTCACGCAATAGCACAATAAAAAGGCATATTTTTTTCGTCAGTGGCTTGCCTGAACGCGCTGTGAAAGAAGGCGAGAATGCACATCCAGAGTGCACACACGGCCCCAACTTCAGTCACCCCTGAACTGGCGGGTATTTTTTTTTACCTCCAAGTGACGTCATCCCGCTGCTCCGTCCCCAAACCGCCCCCTGCGCGTACCGGTCGCAGTTTTGAAGCCGAGTGACTTGACTTGGTATATATAGACTTAGGGGGAAAGGACTGGGAAAAGACGAGATAGAAGGGGAAGGGGAAGGAATATAATGATTGGAGAAAGGGGAAGGAATTGGAAGTGAGGCTACGTGTGTCTGTGCCCTATGACGAACGACCGGAAGTACAGCGTAGCATGACATTCTTGGGGACGGACGCCAAGCAGGGAGGTTTCGGGAAATGACAGTAAAGCTAGTTGTATGTCATTTCTCCTTGCCTAACCATAACCCAAAGTCACTACGAGTATTTATGTGGGCAGTGAATTCATCTATGCTTCCTCTGTAAATGGACTTAGGTCGATATGATCAGGCGCTGTCGCCTCTTACATCAATTATTTATAAAGGTCAAGAAAGGAGATTAATCCGGTTCTGATGAGTGTTCTTTTAGGTTCATGGTACAGAGGAATGGTCAGACTACCTCCAGGGTCTACATCAACTATTTCCAAAGGTCAAAAGGGAGATTAATCCGGTTCTGATGAGTGTTTTTTTAGGTTCATGGTACAGAGGAATGGTCAGACTACCTCCAGGGTCTACATCAACTATAGTCAATCCAGGAGGAACTGGCGGATTGGGGGGTGAGAGGCGCGGGTCAGCCCCGCACCGCACCTTGCCACACACTCTCAACACTTCTAGCTTCCTCTCATATGTCAGCTATTTACTACCTTTAAATGAATTTAATTAGATAATTGGATAATCCAATAAGGTCATATAGCGTTGAGATTGTTTCGTTTTTAAGATAATAACAAATATTTTGTATAAATACCACGACACTTGACAACGTTGTATTCCAACGTTGTCATTCTACACATCCAGAGCCCAAGTCACTTCTCTCAAGGTCATGGAAGGGTCAGCAGGTGGGCCCATGGGTGGCCCGCTCCCGCCTCTGCCTCTCCCCTCCCTCCCTCTCCCTGCCTCTCCACGTCGTTGGCTGCACAGCCGCGAGAAAGAACTCATTTACAATGTAAACAAATACTTTTTAGACGAAAAAAAAACAGAGGATTTATCATACCACTCACAAGAGTAACTGCAAGAACAGCAAGAGCCACTAATGTTAGTGAAAGAACTATTGAAAGAGTCTGCGCCAAACTGGACCATGAGTGCATGACGAACAGGTCACCAAGACAGCCTGTATTCTCGTCCCCGAAGAGAGAGAGAGAGAGAGAGAGAGAGAGAGAGAGAGAGAGAGAGAGAGAGAGAGAGAGAGAGAGAGAGAGAGAGAGAGAGAGAGAGAGAGAGAGAGAGAGAGAGAGAGAGAGAGAGAGAGAGAGAGAGAGAGAGAGAGAGAGAGAGAGAGAGAGAGAGAGAGAGAGAGAGAGAGAGAGAGAGAGAGAGAGAGAGAGAGAGAGAGAGAGAGAGAGAGAGAGAGAGAGAGAGAGATAATAATAATAATAATAATAATAAACTTTATTTCCACTAAAAAGTGGTTATTCTAAACATCTAAATATACATGGTAGGTTATACATATAAATATACATGGTGTATTATACATCTAAATATACATGATAGAATATACAGAAGGCAGTAAAGTAGATAATACATTCATGCAGAGGTCAACAGCTTCTTTTTAAGAATTGATTTTAATGTGGTCAGATTATGAGAGTCTTTTATTTCATTCGGTAGTTGGTTCCATAATTTAGGAGCTAATACATGAAAGGCTCTTGCACCTGTGTCGGTGTTGGTTCTCGGGACGTAGAGATTGTTTTGTTGTCTTGTTGTTGAGTCTGTCATATAGTTAACAGTTGGGAGAGAGAGGATGTGGTCTGGGTAATCCTTTATTTTCTGCTTAAACACTTTTGTGATGAGGTTAAAGGTGATTAGGTCTTTGATTTTAAGCCATTGTAAATCTTTAAATAATGGAGTGACATGATCGTATTTCCTGGCTTTCCCATCTGCCACTTTTATCGCGAAGTTTTGTAGTTTTTGCACTTTGTTTATTAAAGTTGAGTTTGTTGTCCCCCATATTGTGATGTCGTATTTTATGATGCTTAATACCAAAGTCTGGATAACCATTTGTTAATGAAATTTAAGGTTCCCATTGTTTTCCTAGTCATTTCATTTATGTGTCTGTCGAAGGTCATGTGTGAATCCAGATGAAAGCCAAGGTTCTTAACATGGAGGAGGGGTTGTATAACGCCATCAGCACATCTGATGGTGGTGTTGTTAGGTATGTGTGCCAGGAGTTGGCGTGTGCCTAGGAAGATACATTGTGTCTTACTGATGTTTAGCTGAAGGCCGTTCTGTAGAAAATAGGTTTTTATTTGTTTCAAAGTGATCTCAGTTTTATTAATTAAAGTATTTATTTCGTTGATATTACCGCTGTGGAGGAACTGTGTGTCGTCAGCGTATTGTACTAGAAGGCAGTTATTGATATAGGTAGATATGTCATTTAAATGGATATTGAATAATGTTGGGCCTAGTATTGAGCCTTGGGGGACTCCAAAGGCTACTGATCTCTTGGATGAGACGATGTTTTTAATGCGGACTGACTGTGACCTGTCATCGAGGTAATTGTCAAACCAGTAGGTGTCAACATTAATCTGTTGAAGTTTTCGGAGTAAGATGGTGTGGCTGACACTGTCGAAGGCTTTAGAAAGGTCGCAGAGTGTTAAAAGTGATATTTGTTTGTTATCTATATTATCATAAATTTTATTGGTAATGATTTGCAGCGCTGTCTCTGTAGAGAGTTTTGGTCTAAAGCCGTGTTGGGTTGGAGAGAGAAGTTTGTTACGTTCCAGGAATGACATTAATTGATTGGCAACTACCTTTTCTAATATTTTTTTAAAAATTGGAAGTAGAGAGATGGGACGATAATTTCCTATTTCGTCTGGGTTACCGTTTTTATATAGTGGGGTGACAACAGCGTTTTTCCAGGAGGCAGGAAAAATGCCTGTGACGATTGAGGTATTTATGATGGTTGTGAGGTAGAAGATGATAACTATAAGTGAGTCTTTGATAAACCTTAGGGAAATGTTATCACAACCAAACGATTTAGTATTTTGAAGCTGTTTTACAGTTAAGATGATTGTGTTCTGGTCTACTGGCTGAGGTCTGAAAAGCGCGAGATTAGTGGGGGTAGAGGGCGCGACCGGGATGTTAGGAGCTTCGTTAAGGTGATTACGGTTTTCGACTTTTAATGATTTTTGAGTTGATTCGTATGTGGTTAGGCCGACGTTCGCAAAGAAGTTATTAAAATCTTCAGCTTTTTCACTTATGTTCTCAAGGGGCGGGTGGGTCGTGCTCTGTGTTTTACTAGGAATAATAGTTTTTAATGTGTTCCAAGTTGCAGCTGTGTTATTTTTGCAGGTGTGTAGTTCTTGGTGGTAGTAATTTTTCTTTGAAGTGGTTAGTAGACGTTTGACGTTTTTCTTTATTTCTTTATAGTTTTGCTGTATAATCATGTTATATCTGTGATTTTTTAATATCCTTTGAGCTTTCTTGCGTTCTGCTAATGCCTCTTTAATTTCATCATTGATCCAAGGTGCGGGGGGTCGGTGAAGAACGATATTAGATATCGGAGCGCTTCTGTCGAGACTGGTAATAATGACAGATGTTAGTATAGAGAAGAGAGAGAGAGAGGAGGAGGAAATGAAGGGAATGGTGGTCCACTTAACACCCCACAATTGGAGACAAGAGATGTGGCAGAGTGGTACGGGAGGAGAGACCCCCGCAGAAACCCCCCAATCCGCCAGTTTCTCGTGAATTTACATATTTGTAAAGATCAAGAAGAAGATTAATCCGGTTCTGATGAGTGTTCTTTTAGGTTCATGGTACAGAGGAATGGTCAGACTACCACCAGGGTCTCACATCAACTATTTGTAAAGGTCAAGAAGAAGATTAATCGGGTTCTGATGAGTGTTCTTTTAGGTTCATGGTACAGAAGAATGGTCAGACTATAGGGAATCCACGAGGAACTGGCGGATTGGGGGGTTTCTGCGGGGGTCTCTCTCCGTACCACGCTGCCACATCTCTTGTCTCCAATTGTGGGATTAGCGTCAAGGTGTTGAGTGGACCACCGCCTCCTCCTCCTCCTCCTTCTCTCTCTCTCTCTCTCTCTCTTCGAGACAGGCTGTCTTGGTGACCTGTTCGTCATGCACTCATGGTCCAGTTTGGCGCAGACTCTTTCAATAGTTCTTTCACTAACATTAGTGGCTCTTGCTGTTCTTGCAGTTACTCTTGTGAGTGGTATGATAAACCCTCTGGTTTTTTTTTCGTCTAAAAAGTACTTGTTTACATTGTAAATGAGTTCTTTCTCGCGGCTGTGCAGCCAACGACGTGGAGAGGCAGGGAGAGGGAGGGAGGGGAGAGGCAGAGGCGGGAGCGGGTGGGTGGGAAGCCCACCTGCTGACCCTTCCATGACCTTGAGAGAAGTGACCTGGGCTCTGGATGTGTAGAATGACAACGTTGGAATACAACGTTGTCAAGTGTCGTGGTATTTATACAAAATATTTGTTATTATCTTAAAAACGAAACAATCTTAACGCTATATGACCTTATTGGATTATCCAATTATTTAATTAAATTCATTTAAAGGTAGTAAATAGCTGACATATGAGAGGAAGCGAGAAGTGTTGAGAGTGTGTGGCAAGGTGCGGTGCGGGGCTGACCCGCGCCTCTCACCCCCGAATCCGCCAGTTCCTCCTGGATTGACTATACCACCAGGGTCAAAAAACTACCGCTAGGAATACCCGGAACTCCTATGGAAGCCTTGTCAAATACGTGTCCTTGGGTGCCGATCTGTTTAAGAATAGGAGTCGTATTATGTAACAAAGGGAGGTCTTTCTGAGGTTGAGTAATGCTATAAGTTCCCGTCTATCCTGTTTCTCAAGATCGTCAGGCCCCAGTGATAGACGTGGTACCCTACACACACACACACACACACACACACACACACACACACATACACATACACCAGCCCCTCCCCCCGATGGGACGCAGCGGCCACCTGTCAGTCCTGTGGGAACCGGCTCACACCACCTCTCTGCCTCAGTCATCCTCCGTCAGATCATTCAGGCCCCTGACCGACTCGGCCATCAGACGGTTCGGGCAGTGGATTACTCAACACGCCTGCACTGAGATGACAAATGAGCCAGACGTCAACCAAAAATGGAAACACTACCAGCATACTATTACCAGTGCCTTCCACACCTTCTTCCCTGCCAAGACATTCCCAGTCCATCCATCTGACGCCCCCTGGATCAACCCCACCGTCAAGAGGCTCATCTCGCAGAGAATCGGGGCTCACAACACAGACCCTTCCCGCTACAGACAGCTTAGGAACAGAGTCATCAGGGAGATCAAAACCTCCAGAGCAAACTATTATCCAGATAAAATACACCATCTTAAACAGGCCAACAACAGACAGTGGTATCACAAGGTCAGGTCTCTTTGTGGACTCGGCAAACATTCACCCTCCTTCCTATGCACTTCACGTTTATCACCTGCCCGAGCGGCCGAGGAGATAAATATCCATTTCGCGGGTATCTTTCAAAGCCGCCCAAAACTTGATCTCACCGCCCTCCCCACATACCTACCATCCCCCTCCCCACCCCCCTCCGTCCAGGAGGTTGATGTTTTCAATAAATTAAAGAAATTAAGGACACACAGAGCTACCACGCCCACTGACCTCCCAATTAAAATCTATAAGGAATTTGCCCCTGAACTTGCCACCCCCATTTGCTCCATTATAAATGCTTCACTTGAACAAAACACTTGCCCAAGCGACTGGAAAACGTCCTATGTCACTCCCATCCCCAAAACTTCCAGCTCTCAGTCCCTTAATGACCTAAGGCCAATCGCCATCACTCCCATTCCCAGCCTCATTTGTGAAGATTTTATTTTTAACTGGGCTTATGATCAGGACGCTAGTATTCTCCAAGGTGAACTCAACAGATTGTATGACTGGGCGGATAAATGGCCGATGGAATTCAATGTAGGGAAGTGCAGTATTCTGAGTGTAGGTAGGAACAACCCCTCACATAACTATTGCTTAAATGACACTCTCATAAGCAGGTCTGGGTGCGACAGGGATTTAGGGGTCTTAGTGAGCTCTGATCTCCGTCCAAGGGCACAATGCATTCAAGCTAGAAATCGAGCTAATAGGGTACTGGGATTTATTTCAAGGAGCGTAAGCAACAGAAGCCCCGAAGTCTTCCTCAAACTATATTTAGCATTAGTTAGACCTCATAAGAGAACATAAGAACATAAGAACGCAGGAGTCTGCAAGAGGCCGGTAGGCCTGTACAAGGCAGCTCCTTTGACCCTAAGCTCCCGTGTATCTAACCCCACCTAATATCGCTGTCCATGAATTTATCTAGTCTATTTTTGAATGTGACAATTGTATTGGCACTCACCACATGACTGCTAAGCCTATTCCATTCATCCACCACCCTGTTAGTAAACCAATTTTTGCCTATGTCCCTGTTGAATCTGAATTTATCCAGTTTAAACCCATTACTTCGTGTCCTACCCGGTTCTCTTACCTACAAAACCTAATGAATGTCTCCCTTATTAAAGCCCTTCATCCATTTATAAACCTCGATCATGTCTCCACGCACCCTTCGCCTTTCTAGAGAATGCAAGTTTAACTGTTTGAGTCTTTCCTCGTATGGCAAGTTTCTCAACCCCTGAATCATCTTAGTCATCCTCCTCTGCACCGATTCTAACATTTTGATATCCATTCTATAGTAAGGTGACCAGAACTGAACCGCATAGTCAAGATGAGGTCTAACTAATGCTAAATATAGTTTGAGAAAGACTTCGGGGCTTCTGTTGCTTACGCTCCTTGAAATAAATCCCAGTACCCTATTAGCTCGATTTCTAGCTTGAATGCATTGTGCCCTTGGACGGAGATCAGAGCTCACTAAGACCCCTAAATCTCTCTCGCACCCAGACCTGCTTATGAGAGTGTCATTTAAGCAATAGTTATGTGAGGGTTTGTTCCTACCTACACTCAGAATACTGCACTTCCCTACATTGAACTCCATCTGCCATTTATCCGCCCAGTCATACAATCTGTTGAGTTCACCTTGGAGAATACTAGCGTCCTGATCCGACTCAATTACTCTACCGATCTTGGTATCATCTGCAAATTTACTAACATCACTACTAATTCCTGTATCTAAGTCATTGATATAAATAATAAACAAAAGTGGACCTAATACCGAACCTTGTGGGACCCCACTCGTAACACATCCCCAGTCAGATCTTTTACCATTGATTTGCACTCTTTGCTTCCTATTGCTAAGCCACGCCTTGACCCAGTTCAAAACTTTACCCTCTACTCCGTGAGCCTGTAATTTAAGCAACAGTCGTTGGTGAGGAACTTTGTCAAACGCTTTACTAAAATCAAGATAGATTACATCATAATTTTCATCTCTGTCAACCGCCTCAAATACTTTATTGTAGAAGGACAAGAGATTGGTGAGGCATGACCTACCTTTTGTGAACCCATGCTGCGAGTCGTGAATTAAGCTATGTTTCTCTAAATGCTCCCAAATGTTCCTGGCTATTATGGACTCCAGCATCTTGCCTATAACCGATGTTAAGCTAATTGGGCGATAGTTTGAAGCAACTGACCTGTCCCCCTTTTTAAAAATCGGCGTCACATTAGCTACTTTCCATAGGCTCGGCACATAGCCAGTATTTACCGACATCTTAAAGATGTCGGTTAGTGGGTCACTGAGTACATCACCTAATTCCTTTAATACCCTCGGAAATATCCCGTCAGGACCTGGCGACTTGTTCTTCTTAAGCTTATCTATCTCATCCTGAACTACTTGCCTGGTAATGATTATATCCCTCAATTTATCGCCATCCCCGCCCTCGTACACCTGAACTCTTTCCGGTATAGTCGTTCGATCCTCCTGTGTGAATACTGAAAGGAAGTAGTCGTTCAACAATGTGCTCATATTTTCGTAATTTTCTACTAGCTCCCCTGTGTTTGTTTTCAGCGGTCCAATTTTCTCCCGTGTTTTTGTTCTATACATCTGAAAGAAGCCCTTAGGATTACTTTTCGCCTCATTTGCTACTTTGATCTCATAGTTCCTTTTTGCTATCCTGGTGTTTTTCTTAACTAATCTAGATAGTTCAACGTACCGGCCCCTGAGATGTGTTTCCCCATTCTTTATTTTCTGATAAATTCCCTTCTTTAACCCAATCTCGTGTTTTAGTCCACGAGTCATCCACTTAGGATCATTGTTTTCTTTTCTAAGTGTTCGCTGTGGTATATGCTGTCCTTGCCCCTCTACTATTACTCTAACTAAATTATTGTAAGACATTTCTATCTGGTTCTCCTGGCTCTCCAATCCGCAGTTCTGGCCCTCATGAATCCCTAGATTATCCCAGTTTACCCCTTCAAGATGTCTTCGAAGCCCCTCGTAATTTGCTCTTCTGAAATCTGGCACTATCACTGGGTTTGGTTCGCGGGTTACCGCCCAGTCTAAGCTAAAACGAACCGTTCTGTGGTCACTATTTCCTAACTCTCCGCCCACCTCCAACTCACGTAGCAAGTTCCCAGTTCATCTTGACTATGCGGTTCAATTCTGGTCACCTTACTATAGAATGGATATCCAAATGTTAGAATCGGTGCAGAGGAGGATGACTAAGATGATTCAGGGGTTGAGAAACTTGCCATACGAGGAAAGACTCAAACAGTTAAACTTGCATTCACTAGAAAGGCGAAGGGTGCGTGGAGACATGATCGAGGTTTATAAATGGATGAAGGGCTTTAATAAGGGCGATATTCATAAGGTTTTGTTGGTAAGAGAACCGGGTAGGACACGAAGTAATGGGTTTAAACTGGATAAATTCAGATTCAACAGAGACATAGGCAAAAATTGGTTTACTAACAGGGTGGTGGATGAGTGGAATAGGCTTAGCAGTCATGTGGTGAGTGCCAATACAATTGTCACATTCAAAAATAGACTAGATAAATTCATGGACAGCGATATTAGGTGGGGTTAGATACACGGGAGCTTAGGGTCAAAGGAGCTGCCTTGTACAGGCCTACCGGCCTCTTGTAGACTCCTGCGTTTTTGTTATGTTCTTATATTAGTAGCCTCATAGACATCCAACAATTTGGCAACATGAAGCACTCCTCCACCACTCATTGCCTGGTCAGCTTTCTAGATTTCATACACAGCCACCTGGACAAACGAGACACCTCCCTTGCACTTGCTTTTGTCGACTTCAGGAAAGCGTTTGACCTTGTAGACCACACTGTTGTCATTACTAAGGTCATTGAGCTGGGGCTTCACCCTAATATTGTATCGTGGCTGACTGATTTCCTCAGCGCACGCCAGCAAATAGTTCGCTCCCAGGGCTCGGTCTCCCCTCCCCTTGAGCTGACGTGTGGCTTCCCGCAAGGCACTAAAATGGGTCCGCTTTGCTTCTTGGTGGTCATTAACAACGCCCTCATGGACACAACGCATCGCTGGAAATATGTTGACGACAGCACCTTGGGCGTCCCCGTCAACAACAGGGATCCAGACTATGCACCTCTTCAAGCGTCGCCCGACAACCTTCAGGCATGGACGGTGGACAATAATGCCACTATTAACCACACCAAGACCATGGTGATGCACGTTTGCACGTCCAAGAGAGATGTGCCTCCTCCGCTGCTGTCTATTGGCTCACACCACCTCCAGGTTGTCCAGTCCACCAAACTACTCGGCATCACTGTGGACAACCAACTCAACTGGAAGCTCCACGTCTCCAACACCGTGAGAGCAGCCTCCTACAAGCTGTACATGCTGCGTAGACTCAGGACGCTGGGGGCACCGGCTGCTGAGCTGTGCAGTATTTACACATCTTTCATACTCCCAAAGCTCATGTATGCCTCCCCGGCGTGGTCATCGTCCCTTACCCTCACCCAACAACAGCAGCTTGAGAGGGTTCAAAAGAGGGCATTCAGGGTCATTTTAGGCCCTGACTACCACGCCTACGACAATGCCCTGACCACCCTGACTCTCCCGAGGCTCTCTGACAGACACCAGGACGCCCTCAGAAAATTCGGCGTCTCCCTGCTTCATCATCCTCGCCACCGCCACCTCCTGCCACCCGACGCCCCTCCGCCCGCCCGCTTCACCAGACACCACAACATACTCACGCCCTTCAGGGCGCCGCGTACTGACCGTTACAAACGGAGCGCAGTACCAGAGATAGTGAGGATTATAAACAATGCCCGGCAGTGACAGTCAATCCCAACGGGTCGCGGTGCAGATTAACACCTCACCGCCACCCTCCCAGTGCTCCCTTAACACCACCCTCCCTTCCCCTTTGTCTCTATTTTTAGCTCTCCTAAACCACCTCCAACCCTCCCCTCCCCCCTCTAGTGTAGCCTATTTAGTATTATAGTTTATTGTATTTCTAATTTGTATATTTTCAGCCTAACGGCTGCCATACTTTAATAAATTTATTATTATTATTATTATTATTATTATTATTATTATTATTATTATTATTATTATTATTATTATTATGTTATATTTTCATAAGTTATTTTTTTGCTTACATTCCTTTCTTACAACATCATTATACAAGACTTAATTTTAAATGTTCTTGTGGATGAAAACATTGTTAAAAAATGTGTATATAAAACCACCAGATTAAAATAGCGTTGTTTACATCCATTTTCATAATAATACTGCACCATTCTCTCTCTCTCTCTCTCTCTCTCTCTCTCTCTCTCTCTCTCTCTCTCTCTCTCTCTCTCTCTCTCTCTCTCTCTCTCGTCCCCTCCCAAACTGATAAAAACTCCCACAAAAAGAGGTATTATCCCTTCCACTCCACCCTGCTCCACCCTTTACTGCCACACAAGGAAGAAGGAAACGAAGAAGAAGAAAAAGAAGAAGAAAAAAAAAACGAAGAACAACGAGAAGAAGAGGAGGTTGAGAAAGAGGAAGGAGAACAAGAAAAAAAAAAGGAGAACGAAGAACAACCAGAAGAAGAAAAGGAGAAGGAGAAAAAAGAAAAGGAAGAGAGAAGGAATGGAGAATGAATGGCATATTATAGTGATGAAAAATGTATGAAGTGGCATAAAAAAGAACCAAGAGGAAGAGGAAGAGGAAGAGGAGAAGGATCAACGAAGCAATACAAACCAAAATAAGACGAAAAACAAGAAGAGGAGAAGGAAGAGGAGGAGGAGGAGGAGGAGGAGAAAAATGTATGAAGAAGCAGAAGAGACAATCAAGAGAAGGAGGAAGAGAAGAGGGACCAACAAGCAGTACAAACCAAAAAAAAGAAGAGAAGGAAGAAGAAGAGAAGGAGGAGGAGGAGGAGGAGGAGCTGCATGAGGGAAAAAAGAGGAGAAGGAAGAAGAGAAGGAGGAGGAGGAGGAGGAGGAGGAGGAGCTGCATGAGGGAAAAAAGAGGAGAAGGAAGAAGAGAAGGAGGAGGAGGAGGAGGAGTAGGATGAGCTGCATGTGTTAAAAAAGAGGAGAAGGAAGAAGAGAAGGAGGAGGAGGAGGAGGAGGAGCTGCATGAGGGAAAAAAGAAGAGGAGAAGGAAGAAGAGAAGGAGGAGGAGGAGGAGGAGGAGCTGCATGAGGGAAAAAAGAAGAGGAGAAGGAAGAAGAGAAGGAGGAGGAGGAGGAGCTGCATGAGGGAAAAAAGAGGAGAAGGAAGAAGAGAAGGAGGAAGAGGAGGAGCTGCATGAGGGAAAAAAGAGGAGAAGGAAGAAGAGAAGGAGGAGGAGGAGGAGGAGGAGCTGCATGAGGGAAA
>NC_066569.1:4229516-4237016 GCF_024679095.1 Eriocheir sinensis | reverse complement strand
AGGAGGAGGGAATGAGCTCAAAGTTTTCTCATACTTATTTTTCTTTATCAACTTTTTCCTCGTCTCCTTTTTTTTCCTCTTCAAAATATCGATAGTTTTCTCTCTACGTTATAAAAGATTTCACTAATCCCACCTGGTCCTCTTTTTCGCATTCTTCCGTTTTTCCTTCATTCCTTCTATCGTAAGGAAGGAAGGAGAGAAGATGAGGGTAAAAAAAGAAAGAGGAAGAAAGGAGGAAGAGGAGGGAATGAGCTCAAAGTTTTCTCATACTTATTTTCCTTTATCAACTTTTTCCTCGTCTCCTTTTTTTTCCTCTTCAAAATATCGATAGTTTTCTCTCTACGTTATAAAAGATTTCACTAATTCAACATTCTTCCGTTTTTCCTTCATACTTTCTATCGTAACTCTCGGCATGTCTGATGTTTCACTTGTTATTCTTCCTCCATTCTCAGACGGTTTCTTTTTAACAACAACCAATTTTCAAGGCCACAAGGAAGATGAGTCGGGTTCTAATGAGTGTCTGTCCACGTTCATGGTGCCGAGGAAGGGTCAATATATCGCTAGGCTCATAACATTACCCAACACATCCTCCACCTAAGCCCTGTCAAACTACCACAAGGCTTGTAGTACTGCCCTTGGAGATGCTAACACAACAGCCTCCTCTACCAAAGCCCTGTCACACTATCACCAGGCTCATAACACTACCCATGGCAATACTAACACAACAACCTCCTCTACCAAAGCCTTTTCAAAATATATCGCTTTCATTTTTTTCTTTCTTCCTTCCTTCCTTCTCTTCCTTTATCCAGTTTCCTCTTCATATGTTTCTTCTCTAGTGGAAAGATTGAAGGGAAGGAAGGAAGGGAGGAAGGGAGGAAAAGGGAAGAGGTAAAGAAAGGGCGAACAAGAAAGGGAGTGTAAGTAAAGAAGGGAAGGGAGGAAAGGGATGGGAATGAATGGTAAGTCAGGAAGGGAGGAGAAAAAAGGGTGAGGGAGAAAATGAGGGAGAGGGGAAGGAAGGGAGAGAGAAGAGGGAAAAATAGAGCAAGGGAGAGCATGAAAAAAAAGGGTAGGAAGAACTAAGGGAGAAAGAAGAGAGGGGAAACTGGAACAAGGGAGAGAATGAGAGAAAGAGGAGATAGGAGAAAGGGAGAGTAATAGATGGCAGGGAGAAAATGAAGAAGGGAGGGAGAGTAAGAAGGGAAAGGGGAGTGAAGGGAGAGAGGGGAAGTGTAAGGAAGGGAGAAGGGAGAGAAAGCATGGTCTTAAGTGGGAGAGGGAAAATGAGGGAGAATAAAATAAAATAAGGGAGATTAAAGCGTAAGGGAGAGTTATGGGAGGGAGAAAAAGGGAGAGGAAGCAAAGTCAGAGAGGAAGAATTAGAGAAAAAGTAAGAGGTAAGGGAGAGAAAAGAAGGGAGAGAAAAAAAAGGGAGAGTAGGAAAGGGAGAAGGTAGAGCAAGCAGTCATGGAGGCGGAGGAAAGATGAGGGAGAAGAAGGAAGAAAGAAGGGAGGAAAAGTAAGAGGTTAGGGAAAGAAAAGAAGGGAGAGTAAGAAAGGGAGAAGGGAGAGAAAGCAAAGTCATGGAGGGAGAGGGAAGATGAGGGAGAAGAAGGAAGAAAGAAGGGAGGCAAAACAAGAGGTAAGGGAGAAAGAGAAAACAAGGGAGAGTAATAAAGGGAGAAGGGAGAGAAAGCAGTAATGGAGGGAGAGGGAAGATGAGGGAGAAGAAGGGAGGCAAAACAAGAGGTAAGGGAGAGAAAATAAGGGAGAGTAAGAAAGGGAGAAGGGAGAGAAAGCAAAGTCATGGAGGGAGAGGTAAGATGAGGGAGAAGGAAAAAAGAAGGGAGGCAAAGCAAGAGGTAAGGGAGAAAGAAAAGGAGGGAGAGTAATAAAGGGAGAAGGGAGAGAAAGCAAAGTCATGGAGGGAGAGGGAAGATGAAGGAGAAGAAGGAAGAAAGAAGGGAGGCAAAACAAGAGGTAAGGGAGAAAGAGAAAACAAGGGAGAGTAATAAAGGGAGAAGGGAGAGAAAGCAAAGTCATGGAGGAAGAGGGAAGATGAGGGAGAAGAAGGAAGAAAGAAGGGAGGCAAAACAAGAGGTAAGGGAGAGAAAATAAGGGAGAAAGAAAAGAAGGGAGAGAAAGCCAAGTCATGGAGGGAGAGGTCGCCTGTTTGACATGTGTATAGTATTGATCTCCTCCTCTCCTCTCCTCCCTCTCCTCTCCTCCTCCACTGCATCATTCTCTCCCTCCCTCATTGCTCTACTTTCTCCCTTACTCTCTCTCTCTCTCTCTCTCTCTCTCATTCCATTTTCTCCCTTTTTCTTTTCCTTTATTTTCTCTCTCTCTCTCTCTCTTCCATTTTCCAGAGAGAGAGAGAGAGAGAGAGAGGTTGTGTAAATGTCTTTCCCCAAACTTTTATATTTATTTCTCTCTCTCTCTCTCTCTCTCTCTCTTGCGTGATCAGGGCTCGTTCAGGTTCTTCCTTCCCTCCTCCTCCTCCTCCTCCTCCTCCTCCTCTTCCTCCTCCTCCTCTTCCTCCTCCTCCTCCTCCCCTCCTTTTTCCTTCCCTCCATAATTGGTGACCCTACTTCCTCTTCTTCCCCTCTCCTCCTCCTCCTCCTCCTCCTCCTCCTCCTCCTCCTCCTCCTCCTCCTCCTCCCTTCTTTCCTTCCTCTCTATTATTATCTTTCCTTAACCTTCTTTCTGTTTCTCTTTACTTTCTTCCTTCTTTTTCTCCTCTTTTCCTTCCTTCCTTTCTTTCATTTATTCTTTTCTTTATCTTCTTCCTTTTTTATCATCTTTCTTTCCTTAATTCCTTCCTTCCTTCCTGCCTTCCTTCCTTTCTTTCTCCTTTCTCTTATTTTTTTCATTTTATTTTTCATTTTCTCTCTCTCTCTCTCTCTCTCTCTCTCTCTAACAAAAGATATATTACTACCATTCATGTTAATGAGAATTCTGTCAGGGAGAGAGAGAGAGAGAGAGAGGACAGGATTGCAGTGAATAACGGATGAAGGGAGGGAAGGAAGGAAGGGAAGGAAGGAAGGAAGGAAGGAAAGGAAGGAAGGGAAGGTAGGAAAGGAAAGGAAGGGGAGGAATGTAATGAAAAGGAAGGGAAGGGAAGGAAGGAGGAAGGAAGGGAAGGAAGGGAAGGAAGGGGAGGAAGGAAGGGAAGGGGGGGAAGGGAAGGGGAGGGAAGGGTTGGGAAGGGATGGAAGGGAAGGAAGGAGGGAAGGAAGGGAAGGAAGGAAGGAAGGAAGGGAGAGAATGGAAGGGGAGACAAAGGAATTGAAGGGAGGAAGGGAAAGGAAGGGGAGGGAAGGGAGCAAAGGGAGGGAAGGGTAAGGAAAGGAAGGGAAAGGGAAGGAAGGGAAGGGAAGGGGAGGGAAGGGGGAGGGAAGGAAGGGAAGGGAAAGGGAGGAGGGAAGGAAGGGAAGGAAGGAATTGAAGGGAAGGGAAGGGAAGGGGAGGGAAGGAAGGGAAGGAGAGGGAAGAGAAGGAAAGGAAAGGGGAGGGAAGGAAGGGAAAGGGTGGGAAGGAAGGGAAGGGGAGGGGAGGGAAGAAGGGAAGGGGAGGGAAGGAAGGGAAGGGGAGGGAAGGGAAGGAAGGGAAGAGTATTACTGTATTTGGAGATAACCTGTACATACATTTCTCTCTCTCTCTCTCTTTCAGGCAAAGCCTCCAAGAGGATTTGCACAAAATTTCAGCTTGGTCGGATAGATGGGAGATGCCCTTTAACGTAGACAAGTGCCAGGTCCTTCAAGTTGGAACGAGGAATAAGAAGTTCGAATACGAAATGCGCGGTGTTAAACTCAAAAGCGTTCAATGCGTCAAAGACTTGGGAGTCAAAATCGCGTCAAACCTCAAATTCTCACAGCAATGCATCGATGCAGCAAATAAAGCGAACAGAATGTTGGGCTTCATTAAAAGAAACTTTGTATTCAAGAATAAAGATGTAATACTCCCGCTCTACAACAGTTTAGTCAGACCCCACTTGGAATATGCGGTACAGTTTTGGTCTCCCCACCATGCAAAGGATATTGCTAAATTAGAAGGTGTTCAGCGTCGGGCAACGAAAATGATCCCTTCCTTGCGCAACAAATCCTACGAAGAAAGGCTTTCTACCCTTAACATGTTCTCTCTTGAGAAACGTCGCCTCCGAGGAAAACTGATCGAATGTTTTAAAATACTTAATGGTTTCACGAATGTAGACAGATCAACATTGTTTATGATCGATGACACTTTGCGCACGAGGAACAATGGCGTAAAACTCAGATGTAGACAAGTAAATTCAGACTGCACCAAATTTTTCTTCACCAACGTTGTAGTGCGAGAATGGAATAAGCTTCCACCATCAATGGTCCAGTGTAACACGATTGACTCCTTCAAAAATAAGCTCGACTGTCACTTCCTTCAACTTAATATCAACTAGAGTAGAAATGCAACGTTTTGGAGTCTTCTGATTAATGTAAAATCACTTAGGTTTAAGGACAGACCACCAAGTCTGGACCATGGGGTCTGTGTGGTCTGATTTTCTATGTAAATCTATGTAAATCTCTCTCTCTCTCTCTCTCTCTCTCTCTCTCTCTCTCTCTCTCTCTCTCTCTCTCTCTCTCTCTCTCTCTCTCTCTCTGTATGTATGTATGTATGTATGTGTGTTGCATGATCGTGTGTGTGTATGTGTGTGTGTGTGTGTGTGTGTGTGTGTGTGTGTGAGTGACAAGTCTTTTCCATCATGATTTTCGTGTATTAGGTCACGTGATTCTCCTCCTCCTCCTCCTCCTCCTTCCTCCTCCTCCTCGTCTCCTCCTCCTCTTCCTCCTCCTCCTCCCCTTCCTCCTCCTTCTCTCCACCTCCTCCTCCTCTCCTCCTCCTCCTCCTCCTCCCCTTCCTCCTCCCCTTCCTCCTCCTCCTCCTCCTCCCCTTCCTCCTCCTCTTTTTATCTAATTATTGTCATCATTTTACAGTTCTATTTTTTGCTGTTTCTTCTTCTTCTTCTTCTTCTTCTTCTTCTTCTTCTTCTTCTTCTTCTTCTTTTCTTCCTCCTCTTCATCTTCTTCCTCTTCTTCTTTTTCTTCTTTTTCTTTTTTCTTCTTCTTGTTATTATTATTGTTATTATTATTATTATTATTATTATTATTATTATTATTATTATTATTATTATTATTATTATTATTATTATTAGTTTTATTATTCCTCTTCCTCTCTTTATCTAATCCTCCTTCTTCTTCCCTTTCTTCTTCCTTCATATAATTTAATCTCTCTACCCTCCTCCTCCTCCTCCTCCTCCTTCACCCCTTCCTTCATCGTATTCTTTCCTTCACGTGACCTAATCTCTCTCTCCCTCCTCCTCCTCCTCCTCCTCCTCCTTCTTCTCCTCCTCGTCCTCCTCCTCCTCCTCCTCCTCCTGAGACAAATGTTGCACGCAAAGGGACGAAAGAGAGAGAGAGAGAGAGAGAGAGAGAGAGAGAGAGAATGACGAAAGAAGAGAATTAAACGACTTTCCAGCTTTTGTTTTTCTCTCTCTCTTTAAACTTTCTTTAAAACTGTAATAAAAGGAGGGAGGAGGAGGAAGAAGAAGAAGAAGAAGAAGAAGAAGAAGAAGAAGAGATGAGAGAGAGAGAGAGAGAGAGAGAGACTGTACCTACTAATATATTAACGAATTTTACCGTCTCTCTCTCTCTCTCTCTTAATTTTCTCTCTATTTCTTCACCATTGATTTCTTTTCTTACGCTCACGTACTCTTTCTTTCTCTCTTTCTTTCTTTCTTCTTCTTCTCCTTCTTCTCCTCCTACTCTATTCCCTCTCCCTTATCTCCCTTTCTTTCCTCCCTTCTCCCTTCTTCTTTGTTTGCTTCTTTATCACAAGTTAATTATTTCTACATATCTTTACTCTTGTCTTTATCAGTCTTGTCTAATCAGAGAATGGTGATAAGGTGGAGATTGGACACGTGGTGGTGGTGGTGGTACAGTGGTGGTTGACCCTGTGAGTGGTATGGTGTTTGTGTTGGTGGTGGTGGTGGTTGCGTACATCGTGTGGTATGTGGTGGTGGGTGTGGTAGTAGTGGTGGTGGTAGTGGTGGTGGTAGTGGTAGTGGTGGTGGTAGTGGTAGTAGTAGTGGTGGTGGTAGTGGTAGTGGTAGTGGTAGTGGTGGTACAAGTAGTAGTAGTAGTAGTAGTAGTAGTAGTAGTAGTAGTGGTTGTGGTGGTCGTGATGGTGGTAGTACTCTTGATATCTTGCCAAAATCACTACTACTACTACTACTACTACTACTACTACTACTACTACTACTTCAATTTTTTTTCGCCTTCTTTCTGCTTAATTTTCTTTTCCTTTTTAATTCTTTCATTATTATTATTATTATTATTATTATTATTATTATTATTATTATTATTATTATTATTATTATTGAAATGGGTCTCATATTTTTCTTTTTTTTTCTTTCTCCATTTCCTTCATTTCCTTCCTTTTTTTCTTTCCTTCCCTCATCTCTCTCTCTCTCTCTCTCTCTCTCTCTCTCTCTCTCTCTCTATCTCTCCCTCTCTCTCTCTCTCTCTCTCTCTCTCTCTCTCTCTCTCTTCTTTTTCTTTCCTTCCTCATCTCTCTCTCTCTCTCTCTCTCTCTCTCTCTCTCTCTCTCTCTCTCTCTCTCTCTCTCTCTCTCTCTCTCTCTTACACATCAAATAGTGACAACATAGTATTATATTGATTCACCTTTTCTCCTCCTCATAGAAAACGGAAATACTGCGTCTTTGTATAAATTTTATGGGAGACTCACCTATTCTTCCCTCCCTTCTATTCCTCCTCCCCCTCCCTCCCTTTCTCCCTCTCTTGTATAGTGTGAGAGGGGAGGAAGAGGGGAGAGAAAGCGTTAAGGTGGAATGGCGTACAAGAGAGAACATGGAGAGAAAGAGGGGGAATGGAGGAAAAATAGAATGTATTGATGGCGTGTAAGAGAAAATGGATGGCGGGAGTGTGTTTGAAAGGGTCACTGTTGAAAAGTTGATTATTGCTTATTTCTCTCTCTCTCTCTCTCTCTCTCTCTCTCTCTCTCTCTCTCTCTCTCTCTCGTGTTGCTTGCTCTTCCCCCTTCCCCTCTTTACTTTTTTTCTTCTTTTTCCTTCTCTTTTCCTATCTTTTCCTTCTTTTCCTCTCATTTTCTTCCTCATTTTCATTTTTCTCATCTTTCTTTTTTTCTTCTCTTTCTCCCTCTGTTTCCTTTTTCCTTCTCTTTTCCTTCCCTTTTTCCTTTTCCTTTCTCTTATTTTCCCTTCTCGTCTATCTTTCTTCTCTTTTCCTCTTCTTCCCTTTTTATTTTTTTCTTCCTTTCTTTCTCTTTGTCTTCTTCCTCTTCCTCTTCTGCTTATTTTTGTTTTTATTTCTTTATTCCTCTTCCAGTTTTCTTCATATTTTTTCTTCTTCTTTTTCTTCTTCTTCTTATTATTATTATTATTCTTATTCTTCTTCTTCTTGTTATTATTATTATTATTAAAGTTTGTCC
>NC_066569.1:4214516-4222016 GCF_024679095.1 Eriocheir sinensis | reverse complement strand
TAAGAGAGGAGGAGGAGGTTTTACAGTTTTTGCGACATCTGGTAAAGGTTAAAGGAAGAGGAGGAGGAGGACGAGGACAGGTGGCGCCATGCTTCTGTGCTGAAATTTGTATCCATGAGAGAGAGAGAGAGAGAGAGAGAGAGAACCCATGTCCCAACCACGATTGAAACAAATTACTCTCTCTCTCTCTCTCTCTCTCTCTCTCTCTCTCTCTCTCTCTCTCTCTCTCTGGCGCTATCTGGCAACTCTTTGTTTACATCATGATCTGTAGTTGCCAGATGTCGCTTTTTGGTCTTAATTTATATCCTTATAATCTATTTATGCGGTTCTAATTAAATTTTCCGGCGGGCTAATTTGATATTGATGCGTTGTTGTGTCGCCCAGTTGTTTTTTGTGGGTTAAGTTTAGTGAATATTAGACTTTCGTTTGACTTTTGATGCTTACAGAAAATTGTGTAATATGATGGTGGACTTTTTTTATTCCTTTTGAAGTCTGGATTGAATTGGTTTAGTTGTGTTTGTGTTGCTCTCTCTCTCTCTCTCTCTCTCTCCTTCCTTCCTTTATTTCCTCTTCATTCTTTTCTTTCCTATTTCTTTTATTCTCCTTCCCTTCCCCTCCCTTCCCCTTCCTTCTTCGTCCCTCTCTCTCTCTCTCTCTCTCTCTCTCGGTAAATAAACTCTTTCAGAAACATATTTTTGAAGGGAAGACAAACAGAGATCGATAAGAAAAAGAAAGAAAGAAAGAAATGTCAACAGAGGCTTAAATTTCGTCAGAGAGAGAGAGAGAGAGAGAGAGAGAGAGAGAGAGAGAGAGAGAGAGAGAGAGTTTTGTAACCCCAGTTCACGAGATAACATTAATTTTCTGGCACGATAATTTTAGGCAAGAGAGAGAGAGAGAGAGAGAGAGAGAGAGAGAGAGAGGTAATAATTCATCTTGTCATTAATTTTCTCTTTGCAAACTCTCTCTCACTCTCTCTCTCTCTCTCACACACACACACACACACACACACACACACACATCGGACTTAAGAATATTGATCTTGGCTAAGGAATGGTTTGTGGGGGGGAGGGGGGAGAAATAAGTCTCTCTCTCTCTCTCTCTCTCTCTCTCTCTCTCTCTCTCTCTCTCAGGCGGTCAGAAAAACTCTACGTGTCTTTTTTTGAACGCGAGAAGAATGTGATAGGATGAGAAAGTACGGTCGTGTGTGTGTGTGTGTGTGTGTGTGTGTGTGTGTGTGTGTGTGTGTGTGTGTCCTGCCTCCCCCCTCCCTTCCCGTACTCCCTCCATTATCCATCCTTCCATATTCCCTTTGCCAGAGTTAATGCAAGGGTTTAATTGGTTCACTAATATCCAGTGCGTTAGCGGAGAGGACATACTGTCGTGTTGGGCACTTTGCGATATACGACACGCCCAGTAAAACGTTTGTTCAATATATAACAAAGGTGTCTCGAAGAGTTATTTATGTATGGATTGCTGTATGCTAGTTATGTCATTACAGGCTTGCTTATTTACTTTTGATATCCTGGTTGCAAATATTAGTTTCGTCACCTCTACAGCTCCCCAAAATATATTCGCTTCATTTTCTCTCATATTTTTATCGGCGTCTCCGATCAACAGTTTGTCCATCTTCTTGTTCTCTTCAAGTTGTTTTCCTGGCTTACCCGTGCATTGTAGACATGACATTGTATAATAACATTTGTTAGCCCTGATGAACCCTACAACATGGCATTATATATATATTTTTTTTCTCACGTCTTGTCCTGTAGCGCCGGTAGGCCTTCATAGTAGGGCCTGATGGTTGGCCCCAGCCCGTTGTGGCGCAGACAAGTGTTTATAGTGACGCCATCTTTATTTTTCAGCATTTTCCATTTTAGACCCCTAGTTGCATAATATAAATTGTTGGGGGATGTTGGAGGGTCATGCGACACCGATCTAGCTCAGTTTTTGTGCTATCATCACTTGTTTTCCTTCCCATCTGCCATTTCTTTCTCTTGTGTTCCTCTCCTCCTTCCCTTTCTTTGTGTTCCTCTCATTTTCAGCATTCCCTTCTTCCCTTCCCCTAGCTTCCCCTTCTTCCCTTTCCTTACTCCCCTTCCATTCCCTTCCCTTTCCTTTCACTCCCTTCCCTTCCCTTCCCTTTCTTTCCCATCCCTTCTCTTCCCTTCCCTTCCCTTCTTTTCCCTTCCCTTCTCGTTTTTCTTTTCGTTTCCACTTCCATGTAACTTCAAATTTATCTCCTCCCATTTTTCTTCTCTCATCGTACGTGTTCTCCTTCTCTCTCTTTTCCTCTCTTTCCTTATTTTCTCTATTTCTTCGGTTTGCTGGATAGTTAGCGAAAACCAGTGACTAACTCGGTCCTTTCAGTACAATTTCAGTAAGGAAGGTGACAGTAATAAATAGTTAATAGTTAATAGGTAGGAAGAGGAGGTGTAAGGGAGAAATGAAGAGGAGGAGGATTAGGATGAAGAAGAGGAGGAGGAGGAGGAGAAGGACGTGGACGAGGTCGTATATAAATAAACGTGGATATACTATTCGTAACACGACTCTGGTTTCTATTTGTGTCTATCCCTTCAAGCTCATTTTCTGTCAATGTGACGAAGAAAACGAAGACTAAAAGGGTGACTAAGAAGTTTCACAAGAGGGACATTACGTAGAAATATTCACAGTACGTTAGACGCCTCATATCGTATTCAGGTAAGACGCAAGAAGGACGTTACCTCTACTTCGTTATAAATGAAACATTAGAGAGCTATTTAAGGAGAAGAACGAGAAGGAAAGAAAGAAAAGAAAGAAAGAAGGAAGGAAAACAAGAAAGAGAGAAAACCAGTATCTCTTCATATATCTTTTCTACAAACCTTCAACCGTCATGGAAACGCTTTCAAAATCTAATTCAAGGACTTTTTTTTACTCTTGAAAATAAGGGATACTGTTTACGAAAGCGTCGCCTCCTCTGGTGCTGGCCGCGGCGACGGTGGTGCCGCCGCAGCCGCAAAATAGCTCGCAGAGGGTTTTGTTAAGTTCGGTAAAGTTAGGTTAGGTTACATTCATGCTCCATCATAAAATTCGCGGTATTTGCATAAAAATAACAGATTTGCTCTGGCGACGGGCGCGGCGGCTGTGCAGCCCGTGTTGTGAGAAATACCTCCTTGAAGAAATAAGTCGCATATACATGTGTGGGGGGTCCGGGGGGGCTGTGCCCCCCCCCCCCCTGGTTAGAAGGGGGGTCGAGGGGGGCGCAGCCCCCCTCGTTAGCAGGTCGTAAAGCTCGGTTAACATAAGAACATAAGAACATAAGAACGCAGGAGTCTACAAGAGGCCGGTAGGCCTGTACAAGGCAGCTCCTTTGACCCTAAGCTCCCGTGTATCTAACCCCACCTAATATCGCTGTCCATGAATTTATCTAGTCTATATTTGAATGTGACAATTGTATTGGCACTCACCACATGACTGCTAAGCCTATTCCACTCATCCACCACCCTGTTAGTTAACCAATTTTTGCCTATGTCCCTGTTGAATCTGAATTTATCCAGTTTAAACCCATTACTTCGTGTCCTACCCGGTTCTCTTACCAACAAAACCTTATGAATGTCTCCCTTATTAAAGCCCTTCATCCATTTATAAACCTCGATCATGTCTCCACGCACCCTTCGCCTTTCTAGAGAATGCAAGTTTAACTGTTTGAGTCTTTCCTCGTATGGCAAGTTTCTCAACCCCTGAATCATCTTAGTCATCCTCCTCTGCACCGATTCTAACATTTTGATATCCATTCTATAGTAGGGTGACCAGAACTGAACCGCATAATCAAGATGAGGTCTAACTAATGCTAAATATAGTTTGAGGAAGACTTCGGGGCTTCTGTTGCTTACGCTCCTTGAAATAAATCCCAGTACCCTATTAGCTCGATTTCTAGCTTGAATGCATTGTGCCCTCCGGTTGGAGTAGTTTAAATGTCCCCCCACTCCAAACCCTCTGCGAGCTATTTTCCACCGTCGCCGCGGCCAGCACCAGAGGAGGCGACGCTTTCGTAAACAGTATCCCCTATTTTCAAGAGTAAAAAAAAGTCCTTGTATTGGATTTTGAAAGCGATTCCATGACTGTTGAAGGTTTGTAGAAAAGATATATGAAGAGATACTGATGTTTCATAAAGTAGGTAATGAGATACTGGCACGGTACTAAAACGAATCTTTACCAAATAAGGAAGGAAAACGGGAAAGAAAAGAAGAAAGGAAAACGGGGAAGAAAGAGGAGGAAGAAAAGAAGGAAGAAAGGAAAACGGGGAAGAAAGAGGAGAAAGAGAAGGATCAGGACAACGGGAAAGAAAAGAAGAAATGAAAACGGGAAAGAAAGAGGAGAAAGAAAAGAAGGAAGGAAAACGGGAAAGAAAAGAAGAAAGGAAAACGGGAAAGAAAGCGGATAAAGAAAAGAAGGAAGGAAAACGGGAAAGAAAAGAAGAAAGGAAAACGGGAAAGAAAGCGGATAAAGAAAAGAAGGAAGGAAAACGGGAAAGAAAAGAAGGAAGGAAAACGGGAAAGAAAGAGGAGAAAGAAAAGAAGGAAGGAAGGAAAACGGGAAAGAAAGGAAAAAAGAAAAGAAGGAATGAATGAAAACGGGAAAGAAAAGAAGGAAGGAAAACGGGAAAGAAAAGAAGAAAGGAAAACGGGAAAGAATTAAAGCGGATAAAGAAAAGAAGGAAGGAAAACGGGAAAGAATTAAAGCGGATAAAGAAAAGAAGGAAGGAAAACGGGAAAGAATTAAAGCGGATAAAGAAAAGAAGGAAGGAAAACGGGAGAGAAAGAAAAAGGAAAGCGGATAAAAAGAATGAAGGAAACCGGGAGAGAAAGAGGAAAAACGAAAAGAAGGAAGGAAAACGGGAAAGAATTAAAGCGGATAAAGAAAAGAAGGAAGGAAAACGGGAAAGAATTAAAGCGGATAAAGAAAAGAAGGAAGGAAAACGGGAAAGAAAGCGGATAAAGAAAAGAAGGAAGGAAAACGGGAAAGAAAGAGGAAAAACGAAAAGAAGGAAGGAAAACGGGAAAGAAAGAGGAGAAAGAAAAGAAGGAAGGAAAACGGGAAAGAAAGAGAGAGAAAAGAAGGAAGGAAAATGGGAAAGAAAGAGGAGAAAGAAAAGAAGGAAGGAAAACGGGAAAGAAAGAGAGAGAAAAGAAGGAAGGAAAATGGGAAAGAAAGAGGAGAAAGAAAAGAAGGAAGGAAAACGGGAAAGAAAGAGAGAAAAGAAGGAAGGAAAACGGGAAAGAAAGAGAAAGAAAAGGAAGGAAAATGGGAAAGAAAGAGGAGAAAGAAAAGAAGGAAGGAAAACGGGAAAGAAAGCGGAGAAAGAAAAGAAGGAAGGAAAACGGGAAAGAAAGAAGAGAAAGAAAAGAAGGAAGGAAAACGGGAAAGAAAGAGGAGAAAGAAAAGAAGGAAGGAAAACGGGAAAGAAAGAGAAAGAAAAGGAAGGAAAATGGGAAAGAAAGAGGAGAAAGAAAAGAAGGAAGGAAAACGGGAAAGAAAGAAGAGAAAGAAAAGAAGGAAGGAAAACGGGAAAGAAAGAGAAAGAAAAGGAAGGAAAACGGGAAAGAAAGAGGAGAAAGAAAAGAAGGAAGGAAAACGGGAAAGAAAGAGGAGAAAGAAAAGAAGGAAGGACAACGGGAAAGAAAGAGAAAGGAAAGAAGGAAGCAAAGGAAAACGAAAAATAAAACTACGCTGAATGGCAAGACAAAAAGATGAGAGAAAGAAAAAGGAAAATAACAAGACAAATAAAAGAAAGAGAGAAAAGAAGAGAAAAAAAAGCAGATAGCGATATGGGAAGGAAGACAGAGTAGAGAAAGAAAAAGGAAAATAACAAGACAAATAAAAGAAAGAGAAAAGAAGAGAAAAGAAGAGGAGAAAAAGCAGATAGCGATATGGGAAGGAAGACAGAGTAGAGAAAGAAAAAGGAAAATAACAAGACAAATAAAAGAAAGAGAAAAGAAGAGAAAAGAAGAGGAGAAAAAGCAGATAGCGATATGGGAAGGAAGACAGAGTAGAGAAAGAAAAAGGAAAATAACAAGACAAATAAAAGAGAGAAAAGAAGAGAAAAAAAAGCAGATAGCGATATGGGAAGGAAGACAGAGTAGAGAAAGAAAAAGGAAAATAACAAGACAAATAAAAGAAAGAGAAAAGAGAAAAAAAAGCAGATAGCGATATGGGAAGGAAGACAGAGTAGAGAAAGAAAAAGGAAAATAACAAGACAAATAAAAGAGAAAAGAAGAGAAAAAAAAGCAGATAGCGATATGGGAAGGAAGACAGAGAGTAGAGAAAGAAAAAGGAAAATAACAAGACAAATAAAAGAGAGAAAAGAAGAGGAAAAAAAGCAGATAGCGATATGGGAAGGAAGACAGAGTAGAGAAAGAAAAAGGAAAATAACAAGACAAATAAAAGAGAGAAAAGAAGAGAAAAGAAGAGGAGAAAAAGCAGATAGCGATATGGGAAGGAAGACAGAGTAGAGAAAGAAAAAGGAAAATAACAAGACAAATAAAAGAGAGAAAAGCAGAGAAAAAAGCAGATAGCGATATGGGAAGGAAGACAGAGTAGAGAAAGAAAAAGGAGAAAGGAAGATGACGAAAGAAAACGACGAGGAGAACGCTAACTATAAAAGAAGTTGCGCAAGCTGTCCATGTATAAATATTCATGGTATGCGGAATGCGCCCCAGATAGTACTGAGATAGGACGCAGAAACAACGTACCTCTTACACCTTTAAATAGTATGTTAAGAAAAAACACTAGAGAATTAGAGAAATTGAATTGAATTGAAATATTTATTGTAGAATACGACAAAGGGGAATGGCTGGTCTTGCAGACAAACCCCTGACTAGGCTAGGTACAAAAAATAACATTCTTCATTGAACAAAAATAAAAACACATGTCGAGGTTAGTTAACAGAAAAAGGAATTAGAATGTAAATACTGATAATATTCCTGAGTAGGTATACACACATGCAATTACCTAAATTTCCACCTGGCAGCAAACTTTGGGTACTCTTGAATTATGTCAGGTACAATGTTATGATTAATGAACCAGGCGACAAGGGAAGGCACATCACTTATACCTTGTGGACGGCAACAGGCCATGGCAGGACACTCAAGGACATAATGTTGTAGAGTGTGACCTCCCGGCCTGGCGCACACAGCACAAGGCTCGGGGGGCACCACTCACCTCCCACTAGTATTTATACCCTAGTCTAAGACGCATTACAAGATCATATAAGGCACTCGTTCTACCGTAGGTGACATTGGTGTCTTGCGAAACATGGACATAGTGGATAGAGCTTGGACTCCCCTCTCATAGCAGCTGGCAATGGCAGAGTCGATTGAGCTTTGTGTGCAGAGTTTTAGTCTGCCCTTGATATGATTATAAGTATGTTCTGCAGGAGTGCCTTCTAGAGTCCTATTAAGGGCACGCCGAGCCACAGCATCCGCTCGTTCATTAAAAGGGATGCCCACGTGAGATGGAACCCAAGTG
>NC_066569.1:4202016-4209516 GCF_024679095.1 Eriocheir sinensis | reverse complement strand
ATTTATCTTTGGGCCCATCTCTCTCTCTCTCTCTCTCTCTCTCTCTCTCTCTCTCTCTCTCTCTCTCTCTTTTTTTTCTTTTTTTCCTCCTCCTCCTCTTCCTCTTCCTTTGCCTCCTCCTCCTCCTCTTCTTGCTCTGCCTCCTCCTCTCCTCTTAGGCCTACTTTGATTTTTTTGCATTTTAACTTTTGTGTAGGCCTCTCCTCCTCCTCCTCCTCCTCCTCCTCCTCCTCCTCATTATTTGCGATTGACTGACTATTTACACGCACACAAGCACACACATGTAGGTCAACTGAGTGCATATAGCGTGTACGTACAGTGTATAAAGTGTATGTGTTTACGTGTATACATATATGTGTGTGTGTATTCGTGGTCGTGTGTACATGGGAAGGTGTACAGACAGACAGACAGACAGACAGACAGACATAGAAATACAGAGGAAAGCAAAAAAATAAATAAAAAGGATATTGAAAGAAAGGAAGAAAGAAAAGGCTTATTAAGGTGTGACAGACAAGCAGACAGACAGACACAGACAGACAGACAAATACAGAGGAAAGAAAAAAGAAAAGAAAAAAGGTATAGAAAAAAGGAAGAAAGAAAAGGCTTATTAAGGTGTGGCAGACAGACAGACAGACTGACAGACAGACAGATAGAAAGATAACAGAGGAAGGGAGAGAAAACAACAACAAAAAAATAGAGAGGAAGAAAAGAGAAAAAAGACACAGACAAAGAGAGAGATGGAGAAAGAAGAAAACAGGAAAGAAAAGAAGAAAAACAGAGGAAGAAAGAGAAATAGGAGAGACAGACAAGAAAGAGAAAAAAAGAGGAAATAAAAGAAGAAAAAAAGAGGAAGAAAGAGAAATAGGAGAGACAGACAGACGGGCAGAGAGACGGAAAAAAAGACAGACAGAAGAAAAAAGAAGAAAACAGGAAAATAAAAGAAAAAAAACCAGAAAGAAAGAAATAGAAGAGACGGAAAAAGACAGACAAGAAAAAAGATTGAAAACAAGAATGAAAAGAATAAAAAGAGGAAGAAAAAGAAATATTAAAGACAGACAGACGGGCAGATTGACAGAACAAAAACAAGAAAAACAAGAACAAGACAGAGAAGAAGAAAAATTATAGGAAAACAGACAGAAAAAGACAATCAAACAAACAGCAAGACAGGAAACACCCACTTATCAGACTACAGAAGCCCCCCTTAAAAATCAGCTGATAGTGTTGTCATGTCCCGTTTTCTATGATGGAGCTGTTTATTGATTGGCCGGGCCGGGCGGGGCGGGGAGGGCTGCCATTGGTGGGCGCCCCGATGACGTCATGCGGGTTATTTATAGGACCGCTTTGATGTTTAGGACACGTAGAGGACGGGATGGAAATGAAGGAAGGGAAGGAATGAATAAAAAGAGAGATGAGGAAAGGAATGGAATGCGAAGGGAAGGAAGGAATAAGAGGAAAGGAAAGGAATAGAATGGAAAAGAGGAAAGGAATGGAATGGGAAGGGAAGGAAGGAATAACAGGAAAGGAAAGGAAAAGAATGGAAAAGAGGAAAGGAAGGGAGGAGAAGGAGGGAATGCAAGGGGAGAGATAGGAAGGAAGAGAGGAAACGGAGAGAATGTGAAGGAAGGGAAGGGAAGGAATAAGGAGAGAAGGGGAATGCAGAGGAGTGTGAAGAGTGGAAGAGGAAAGAGAAAGGAAGAAAAAATGAAAAAGGGAAAGGAAAGGAAAATCGATAGGGAAGATTAGAAGGAAAAGGAGGAGGAGGAGGAGATAATTTTAGAGAAGAGAAGGAATGAGAGGGAAGGAAAGGAATGTGAAGAAATGGAAGGGAAAAGAAAGGAAAAGAATGATGAAGAAAAGGGAAAAAAAGGGAAAGGAAAGGAAAATCGATAGGGAAGATTAGAAGGAAAAGGAGGAGGAGAGGAGATAATATTAGAGAAGAGAAGGAAAGGAAAGTGAAGAAATGGAAAGGAAAAGAAAGGAAAAGAATGATGATGAAAATGAAAATAATGAAAAATATGAAGAGAAGGAAAAAGAAAAAAAAGAAAGAATAGAATAAATAATAATGATAAAAAAATAGATATAAAAATGAAGGTTGAGGAAAGATATAGAAAACGGGAAGTGGAGGTAAACAAAACAAAAAAAACATAAATAATAAATCAATACATAATAAAAGTCACATTATTATTATTATTATTATTATTATTATTATTATTATTATTATCTTCGCATTTTTATTGGTTAGTGAAAGTCTGTCTGTCGAAATGGTCTCAGTTAGTGGTTAGTGAAGGTTAGTGGTTAGACCGTTAGAGGTTAGTGGTTAGTGTGTGTGTGTGTGTGTGTGTGTGTAAGTGAGTCAGCTATAACTACAATAAGTAAATGAAGTAAAGAAATAGGAAACGAAAAATAATAGATAAAAGTAATGAGCAAGATGTTGAATTAGGAAAGAAGGGAATTGAAAGACGGAAAAAGCAAGGAAAAAATTGAATGATATGAAGGAAAGAAAGATGGAAAAACAATATGAAAAGTAGAAGATATTAAGGAAAGAAGAAGGGAGGAAATGAAGAAAGAAAGATGGAAAAACAATATGAAAAGTAGAAGATATTAAGAAAAAGAAGGGAGGAAAATGAAAAAAGAAAGATGGAAAAACAATATGAAAAGTAGAAGATATTAAGGAAAAGAAGAAGGGAGGAAAATGAAAAAAGAAAGATGGAAAAACAATATGAAAAGTAGAAGATATTAAGAAAAGAAGAAGGAAGGAAATGAAGAAAGATGGAAAATAATATGAAAAGTAGAAGATATTAAGGAAAAGAAGAAGGAAGGAAATGAAGAAAGATGGAAAATAATATGAAAAGTAGAAGACAAAGAAAAGAAGAAGGGAGGAAAGGAAGAAATCTGAGCAAAGGGAAAATAAATGGAAAAAAAGGAAAGAAATTGATCGATATGAATAAATTGTGATATAGAAGGAAATAGAGAAAAAAGAATAAACATTGAACAGACAAACAAACACAAACAAAACAGTCAGTCACTCAGTCAATCAGTCAGTCACTCAGTCAGTCAGTCTCCCCTTCCCTTCTCTCCCCTTCACTAACCTCCCCCCTTTCCTCATCCCCTTTCCTCCCCTTTCTTCCTTCCCCTTCCCATACCTCCCCTCCTCCCTTTCCCTTCACCTTCCTCCCTTCCTCTATCTCTCCCCTTTCTCCCTTCCCCTCCCTACCTTTCCTCCTCCCTTTCCCCTTCCATTCCTCCCTTCCTTCTCCTCCCTCCCTTTCTCCCCTTCCTTCCCTCCCCCTTTCTCTCCCTCCCCCTCCTCCCTCCTCCTCTTCCCCCTCTCCCCTTTCTTCCTTTCTTCCCCTCTCCTCTCTCCCTTTCCTCCTCCTCCCTCCCCCTTCCTCCTCCCCTTCCCTTCTTCCCCCTCTTCTCCCTCCCTTCCTTCCACTTCCCCACCTCCCCTCCTCCCCTTTCCCTTCACAATCTCCCCTTCCCTTCTTCCACTTCCTTCCCCGTTCCTACCCCTTTCTCCCCTCACCTCCCCATCACTTCCAGGAAAACAAGATGGCGCCAGTTCCCACCCCAACCCTCAACCCCACCCCCACCATGGACTCCCCCAGGTAAACCCCCCTCCCCCGCGTCCCTCCCCTGTGTGTGTGTGTATGTGTGTGTGTGTGTGTGTGTGTGTGTTCCCGTCCCGTTTAGTATTTTAAGTAGTAGTGGTATTAGTGGTAGTAGTAGTAGTAGTAGTAGTAGTAGTAGTAGTAGTAGTAGTAGTAGGAATTGCAGTAGTAGTAGTAGGAGGAGGAGGAGGAGGAGGATAATAATAATGATGATGATGATGATGATGAAGGTCAAAGTGTACGAAACAGGATCAGAACACGTTTAAAGGGGAAGGGAAGGGAAGGGGAGGGGAAGGGAAGGGGAGGGGAGGGGAAGAGGGGAAGGGGAAGGTCAGACATCTGCTTTAAGAGAGAGTATTGATCCTCCCCTCCCTCTTTCTCTTCCCCTTCCTCTCTCTTCCCCCTTCCTCCTCTTGCTTTCACTTCCTTCCCCTCACCTTCCATCTCTCTCTCTCTCTCTCTCTCTCTCTCCTCTTCCTTCTCTTTGCCTCCCTTTCCCTCTCTTCCCTCTTTCTTGCTTCCATTCCCTTCCTCTCACCTTCCATCTCCTCTCTCTCTCTTCTCTTCCTTCTCTTCTTCTCCCTTTTCCTCCTCCTCCTCCCCTCATTTCCCCTCTCTTCCCCTTCCTTTTCTCCTCTTCCCCTCTCCCTTCCTTCCATTTCCTTTCCCTCGCCTTCCATCTCCTCTCTTTCTCTTCTCTTCCTTCTCTTCTTCTCCCTTTTCCTCCTCTTCCTTCATTTCCCCTCTCTTCCCCTTCCTTTTCCCCTCTCTTCCCCCTTCCTTCTCTTGCTTCCATTTCCTTCCTCTCACCTTCCATCTCCTCTCTTTCTCTTCTATTCCTTCTCTTCTCCCTTTTCCTCCTCCTCCCCTCATTTCTCCTCTCTTCCCCTTCCTTTTCCCCTCTTCCCTTCTCCCTTCCTTCCATTTCCTTCCCCTCACCTTCCATCTCCTCTCTTTCTCTTCTCTTCCTTCTCTTCTCCCTTTTCCTCCTCCCTTCATTTCCCCTCTCTTCCCCTTCCTTTTCCCCTCTCTTCCCCCTTCCTTCTCTTGCTTCCATTCCCTTCCCTCACCTTCCATCTCCTCTCTTTCTCTTCTATTCCTTCTCTTCTCTCTTTTTCCTCCATTTTCCTTCCCCTTCCCCTCTTTCTCCTCCCCCCTTTCCCCTCTTTCTCTCCCCCCTTCCCCTCTCTTCCCCCTCCCTTTCTTTTCCTTGCCCTCACCGTCCATCTCCTCTCTCTTCTCTTACTTCTCTTCTCCTCCCTTTTCGTCCCTTTCCCTCCCCTTCCCCCTCTCTTCTCTCTTCCTTGCTTCCACTTTCTTCCCCTCATCTCTCCTGACCTCTCTCCATCTCCTCTTCCTTCTCTCCTTCTTCATTTTCCTTTATTTTCTTTCCCTTCCCCTCGTTTCCTCTTCCATCTTCTACCCCTTTCTTTCCCCTTCCTCTGCTTCCTTCATTCCCTGTTTTCTCTTTTTCCTTCTCATTCCCTTGTTCCCCTTTTTCTCCCTCTCTATCTATCCTCATCCTTTCTTCTTCTCCTCTTATTCCTTCTTAACTGTAGCCATTAATAATAATAATAATAATAATAATTTTTTTTCTATCTACATTGTTTAAAAATATATTGGGTCTTCTGAAGTTGTTATCGTTACGTGTCTTATCTCCTCCTCCTCCTCCTCCTCCTCCTCCATTGTCTCATCTCCTTATCCATGTCCTCTTCCTCCTCCTCCTCCTGCAAAATCCATTACTCGTACAAGTTCTGAGAGTTAAAAAAATAGTGAAGTTGACCATAAAAAAGTATTAGGCTACTCGTTTTCTTTTATAAATCTTCAGCGGGAGTTGGAAAAAAAAAGCTAAGTGTACCCTAAAAAGTTTATACCCGTTTTCTTTTTGTTAGTTCAGGAAGCAAAATAGTTCAGTAAAATAGGGAAATAGTTCAGTAAAATAGGAAAATAGTTCAGTGTAATAGGAAAATAGTTCAGTAAAATAGGAAAATAGTTCAGTAAAATAGGAAAATAGTTCAGTAAAATAGGGAAATAGTTCAGTGTAATAAGAAAATAGTTCAGTAAAATAGGAAAATAGTTCAGTGTAATAGGAAAATAGTTCAGTAAAATAGGAAAATAGTTCAGTAAAATAGGAAAATAGTTGTGTGTAATAGGAAAATAGTTCAGTAAAATAGGGAAATAGTTCAGTAAAATAGGAAAATAGTTCAGTAAAATAGTAAAATAGTTCAGTGTAATAGGAAAATAGTTCAGTAAAATAGGAAAATAGTTCAGTAAAATAGGAAAATAGTTGTGTGTAATAGGAAAATAGTTCAGTGTAATAGGAAAATAGTTCAGTGTAATAGGAAAATAGTTCAGTAAAATAGTAAAATAGTTCAGTGTAATAGGAAAATAGTTCAGTAAAATAGGAAAATAGTTCAGTGTAATAGGAAAATAGTTCAGTGTAATAGGAAAATAGTTCAGCAAAATAGGAAAATAGTTCAGTAAAATAGGAAAATAGTTCAGTAAAATAGGAAAATAGTTGTGTAATAGGAAAATAGTTCAGTAAAATAGGAAAATAGTTCAGTAAAATAGGAAAATAGTTGTGTAATAGGAAAATAGTTCAGTAAAATAGGAAAATAGTTCAGTGTAATAGGAAAATAGTTCAGTAAAATAGGAAAATAGTTGTGTAATAGGAAAATAGTTCAGTAAAATAGGAAAATAGTTGTGTAATAGGAAAATGGTTCAGTAAAATAGGAAAATAGTTGTGTAATAGGAAAATAGTTCAGTAAAATAGGAAAATAGTTGTGTAATAGGAAAATAGTTCAGTAAAATAGGAAAATAGTTCAGTAAAATAGGAAAATAGTTCAGTAAAATAGGAAAATAGTTCAGTAAAATAGGAAAATAGTTGTGTAATAGGAAAATAGTTCAGTAAAATAGGAAAATAGTTCAGTAAAATAGGAAAATAATTGTGTAATAGGAAAATAGTTCAGTGTAATAGGAAAATAGTTCAGTAAAATAGGAAAATAGTTCAGTAAAATAGGAAAATAGTTGTGTAATAGGAAAATAGTTCAGTAAAATAGGAAAATAGTTGTGTAATAGGAAAATAGTTCAGTAAAATAGGAAAATAGTTCAGTAAAATAGGAAAATAGTTCAGTAAAATAGGAAAATAGTTCAGTAAAATTATAAGGTACTTCAGTAAAATGGTTCAGAAAAAATAGGAAAATAGCTCAGTAAAATAGGAAAATAGTTCAGTAAAATAGGAAAATAGTTCAGTAAAATAGGAAAATAGTTCAGTAAAATTATAAGGTACTTCAGTAAAATGGTTCAGAAAAAAATAGGAAAATAGCTCAGTAAAAGAGTAAAATAGTTTAGCAAGAATAGTACAGCAAAATAGTAAAATGGTTCAGTAAAATCGTAAAATAGTCCAGTAAAATAGTTAAGTGTGCCCTAAAATACACAAAGTTTCTTATATTATTACTCGAGAAAGTGAAAAATATTGTTCCCCCTAAAAATATACTCGTTTTCTTATATATTCTTACTCAACAAAGAGAAAAATTAATGTCAACCCTCTAAATAAATCCACAAGTTTTCTAGCCAACACATTTTAGGGGTAACCACGATATTTTGGCTCCCCTTATACCAATTCATGTGTTTTTATAAGAATTCGTGTTGTGTATCAGTGAAGTATATGTGTTAACCAATGTGTCATCTCTCCAGTGGCTTGAGTATTTTCTAAGAGTTTATGTTGTGTATCAGTGAAGTATATGTGTTAATCAGTGTGTCATTTGCCCAGTGGCTTGTGTATTTTCTAAGAGTTTATGTTGTGTATCAGTGAAGTATATGTGTTAATCAGTGTGTCATTTGTCCAGTGGCTTGTGTATTTTCTAAGAGTTTATGTTGTGTATCAGTG
>NC_066569.1:4149516-4194516 GCF_024679095.1 Eriocheir sinensis | reverse complement strand
ATAACTAAACAAAAACAAAGAAAACAAAAGCGAAGAAGAAAAAGATAAAGAAGAAAATTAAGAGGAAAATAAAGAAGAAATAAAAGAAGAAAGAGAGGAAAAAGAGAGAATGGTAAATAGGAAAGGAGGAGGAGGAGGAGGAGGAGGAGTGTCAATAGAGGAAAGGGAGAGTTGGAGAGAAGGGAGAGAAAGGGAGAGAATAATGGGAGAGGTTTGAGATGTTAGAGGTAGATTAGGGAGAGAGAGGGAGAGATGGAGGAAAGATAGGCAAGAAGGGAGGAAGGGAGAGAGGGAGGGAGGTAAGGGAAGGGAAGGGAGGAAGGGAGGAAAGGGAGGAAGGTAATGTTTGGATTGAATAGAGAGAAGGGAAGAAGGGAGGAAGGGAGGGAAGGAAGGAAGGAAAGGAAGGGAGAGAAGGAAGGAAGGAAAGAAGGGAGAGAAGGAAGGAAGGAGAAGGAAAGAAAAGAATGAAGGAATTAAAAGGGAGAGAGAGAGGGAAGGAAACATACATTATAGATTGAATAGGAAGAAGGAAGGGAGGGAGAAATTAAGTGAAAAAAGGGAGGAAAGGGAGAAATGAAGAAATAAAGAAGGGTGGGGGAGATAAAGTCTAAGATAAATAGGGAGGAAAGGGGGAAAGATATGGAAGGGAGGGAGAAAAGGAGATTAGGCATAGGTAGAATAGGGAGAAGGAAGGGGAGGGGAGAGAGGGAGGTTTAGTGAAGGGGGAAGGGAGGAAATGGGAGAGAAAAAGCTGTAAGTGCATTCGAGTAGCCATTCAGTGGTTTGCTCTGAGACACGAGAGAGCGCGTTCGAGTGTGCTCAGATTATTATTATTATTATTATTATTATTATTATTATTATTATTATTATTATTATTATTATTATTATTATTATTATTATTATTACGTGTGTTTCCTGGTTTCTATGTGTTTATTGTATATACTGAAAATACAGAAAAAATAAACAAGTCATACATAATTATTGCAGTTAAGTGTCGTAAAAAATGGGAAGTGAATGAAAAAATAGAAAAATGAGAAGAAAATGGCATTGAAGGAAAAAAATACATACTAAGAATAAATAACAATAGAAAAATGAAAAGAAAACGGCAGTGAAAAAGAAAATACATCCTAAGAATAAATAAAAATAGAAAAAAAACAAAATTAAATGTAAAGAAAATTAATCGTGGGAAAGGAGAAAAAAAAATCTGAAACAAGAAATTAATAAAAAAAGAACAAAAGAATGATAATAATAATAATAGTAACTTAATGATAGAGACGAGAAGGAATTAAATCAGTCTTGAAAATTAAAAAAAAAAAATATAGAAAAAGGAAGAAATAAAAACGAAACAAGAATAACTGAGGAAGATAAAACAAACAAACAAAAAGAAAAAAGAAAATGTAAAGATAAACGAAAATAAGAATTAATTTTAAGAGAATAAACGAAAAGAAGAAAAAAAATAATAATTACAGAAAACACAAGAAAAAAATAAAGGAAGAAGAAAAAGAAGAAAAAAATAGAAGAAGAAAAGAAGAAAGAATTAAAAGTAGGAGAAGAGAAAGAAAGAAAGAAAGAAAGGAGGAAAGGCAAAGAAGATAAAGAAGAAGAATAACAAGAAGGAGAGAAAGAAGAAGAGGAAGAAGACCACCACCACCACCACCACCACCAACAACAACAACAACAAGACCACCACCACCACCACCAACAACAACAACAACAACAACAAGATGACCACCAAAGGGTTCATCCCACTCTCCGAACTGTTCACTGACATCTCTTCCCTCGCAGCGATGGACGAAGTGGATCTGTGAGTGGAAGAGGAGGAGGAGGAGGAAGAGGAGGAAGGAGGGAGAACGAGAGAGAGAATAGAGAAGTTGGAGGAGAACAAAGAGGGAAGGAAAATAAGAATGGAGATAGAAGAGAGAGAGAGAGGGGGGGGGGGGAAGAGAATTGGAGAAAGGAGAAAGAGAAGAGGAGGAGAAGGAAGAGAGAAAAAGTAGAATGAAAATGAAGAGGAAGAGAGAAGTGGGAGAAGGAAAAGGAGAATAGAGAGAGAAAGGGAAGAAGAATTGATGGAAAGAGAGAAAGAAAGAGAAAGAGAAAAAATAAAGAGAGGGAAAGAGAAGACAGAAAGAAGGAGAGAGAGGGAAGAGATGAGAAGGAGAATAGAGACAGAAAGGGAAGAAGAATTGATGGAAAGAGAGAAAGAAAGAAAGAAAGAGAGAGAGAAAAAAATAAGAAAGACAGGGAAAGAGAAGACAAAGAAGGAGAGCGATAAATCATGATGAAAAAGAAGAAAATCGCTACATGTGAAGGGAAACTAAACTAAATAGGAAAATAACTAATAATAATAATGATAATACTAATACCAGTCAAGCTAAATATAAGTCTACGTTAATATCACGTCCAAAATAACATACGGGCTCACCTGGCAGGTAGAAAATCAATAAACTCACAGAAAACGGAGAACACACCCTGTCTAACCTCCTCTCTCTCTCTCTCTCTCTCTCTCTCTCTCTAAAAAAGAATCTAATTAACCAAATCAAAACAAAAACTAAACTCGTGCTTACATAAATAAACCCAAAACTCGTGAAAATACTAAAATAAGATCAATACAAAGGGATCCATACAAGAGACTATATAAAAATGAGTTGTATAGGAGGAAGTTAGTTATTTTTTACGATGGATTGACTTAGAACGAATATAGATGTTTATTTAGCTGCGCAGTTGTAACCATGGCAACGGCACATCAACATACCAGTGAAAATAAAGATAAATAGTCATAGAACCGAAGAGGAACGCATGTGAATAGATGAGACAGAGAGATAATGGGAGAATTGGACCTAGGAAGCTATATGAAGCGAAACAGGCAAAGAAAACACGAAAAAAAAGCTAAAAAACACACCCGAACCCACGACCCAGACCAAGCCCAAGACCTTATCAGTGAAAAGTGTAAACAAAGGCACGATCCATCCGGCGCCCCTTCCCTGTGATTCTGTCCTAAGGCTTCCCGCGGCCCACAGCACCCAGACACGGCCGGGGGGATAGAGATAAGGGAGGAAAGGCTTAGGAGGCACGTTATCAGTGTTACCGTTGGCGGAGTGGAGTTTGAAAGGAGGAAAAGACGTGCAAAGATGAGCTACGTGCGTGTGAGGCGAGTATCGTGTTGTTGTTATTGTTGTTGTTATTGTTATTGTTGTTGTTATAGTACACACCCTGGTGACAACGGCCAACCAAAAAACAACACCTGATAACTACCACTGACGGGCTCTAGAGGCTGTGGCCCTACAACCTGACTAGCCCCATAGTACACAAGAAGAAGAAGAATCACATTATGGATATTTATTTTTGGACCCTGAATGCAGTGCAGTTACGAATGACTTCCGGAAAATAGAAGGGGGGTCGACGGGGTAAAATGCCTCCTGTTAGGGGTGTCAAGGGGTGTTAGGTAGGTTATGTAAGATTGAGTTAGGTTAGGTTAGATTAAATCTGTTGGGTTTGCGGTGTGGGTCGCCGGTAATACGCAGCGCGGGGCAGCGGCGGGGCGGTCAGTGGTTACGGGTGGGAGCAGGGCAACATCCTTCAAAATCAATCATTTAGTGACTTATGGAAACTATGACTTGTCTCCATAATAAAAAGCTTCATATTCTGCCTAGTGTGCGTGAGAGAGAGAGATGGTGTTTGATAATTTTGGTAGTGACTGTCGTATGGGCTTGTGTGTGCATCTATGTGTGTGTGTAAGTGTGTATTCTCAATAAATCAAGCCATAAACGTATTCCCCCCAATCCTGTTTCTCTGTGTGTGTGTGTGTGTGCTTATGTATGTATACCGTACCCTAAAACTCAAGCAAAAAAATACACCTCCCTCCCCCCATACTCCCCCACCCCCCTTAACCCCCATCCCATACCCACAGGACCATGCCGGGTGAGGTGCTGGAGGACTCGGAGCTCCGCCACGTGCAGCTCTCAGTGGCCCCCTCGCGCAACCTGAGTGAGGACGGGTCGACGGGCAACAAGGTCACCGTTGACACCCCCCACGGCCCCATCACCGCCTCCGTCGCTGGTGATCCCTCGCGACCTGTTATCCTGACCTACCATGACCTAGGCTTGAACCATGTGACGAATTTCCAGGTGAGAAGGCTCGGAAGGGAATGAGGAGGTGCTATGGGGTGTGATAATATAGTTTTTGGGTGTGATAATATAGTTTTGGGGTGTAATAATATAGTTTTGGTTCATACTATTTACAGAAACATCTTTTTTTATTATGTTTTTGTTTTTTGTGTTAGTTTTTACATTGAGAGAGCTGCTATGATCCTTCTTCCATCCTCAACTAACTAAACTTTTCTCCTCCTCCTCCTCCTCCACACAGGCCTTCTTCCTCTACCCGGAGATGCGTAATGTGGTCAACAACTTCTGCATCGTCCATGTCAACGCCCCGGGCCAGGAGGAAGGCGCCCCAACTCTGCCTGAAGGGTGAGATATTATTATTATTATTATTATTATTATTATTATTATTGAGAGAGAGATAGTGGTGTTGTTTTCAGAGAGAGAGAGAATTATGCTGTTTTGAGAGAAAGAGAGTGAGCATAAAGCATAAATTAGAGCTAAACAGAGTAAAGCTAAAAGATTACCATTACCAACTATATACATCTGTTTAAAATCCTGTCAAAACACCTCCCACCTAACCTTACTGGGAAGCCTTATATATATGTACAAGCTTTCTCTATGTAAGTTTACCCTCCAGTATTGATATCCATGAAAGAGCATGTAAGGGGAGTGAAGCTAAAAGGATACTGTTACTGATTCTACACAGCTGTTTAAACCCCTGTCAAAATACCTCCCACCTAAGCCTTATATATACTTACAGGCTTTCTCTGTACAAGTTTACCCTCCAGTATTGATATTCATGAAAGAGGATATAAAGGAGAGTGAAGCTAAAAGGACACTGTTACCGAATCTACACAGCTGTTTAAACCCCTGTCAAAATACCTTCCACCTAAGCCTTATATATACTTACAGGCTTTCTCTGTACAAGTTTACCCTCCAGTATTGATATTCATGAAAGAGGATATAAAGGAGAGTGAAGCTAAAAGGACACTGTTACCGAATCTACACAGCTGTTTAAACCCCTGTCAAAATACCTTCCACCTAAGCCTTATATATACTTACAAGCTTTCTCTATACAAGTTTACCCTCCAGTATTGATATTCATGAAAGAGGATATAAAGGGGAGTGAAGCTAAAAGAGTATTGTTACCGAATCTACACAGCTGTTTAAACCCCTATCAAAATACCTCCCACCTAAGCCTTATATATACTTACAGGCTTTCTCTATACAAGTTTACCCTCCAGTATTGATATTCATGAATGAGGATATAAAGGGGAGTGAAGCTAAAAGAGTATTGTTACCAAATCTACACAGCTGTTTAAACCCCTGTCAAAATACCTCCCACCTAAACCTTATATATATGTACAAGCTTTCTACATAGAAGTTTACCCTCATTATTGATATTCATGAAAGGGCACATAAAGGGAATGAAGCTAAAAGGATACTGTTACCAAATCTATACAGCTGTTTAAACCCCTGTCAAAACACCTCCCACCTAACCTAACCTGGAAAACCTTATATATACTTACAAGCTTTCTATATACAAGTTTCACCATTATTGAGATCCATGAAAGACCATATAAGGGGCGTGAAGCTAAAAGGATACTGTTACCAAGTCTATACAGCTGTCTAAAGTCATGTCAAAAACTTCTCACATAATTAACCTAGAAACTCCTCTCCTCTCCTCCCGAAATTGACGTCTCTTTTGGCCGCTCATCGCTTTTGTCTTTGTGGGAGCAGCAATTAGTGGGCTGCTTTTGTTTACACCTTTTTTTTTGATGCCCTTGAACTCTTTCTTTAGCTGTTAAAAAAAAAAAAAATGACCACCACTCCTTTACACCTCACTACTTCTTCCCACACATCACTATCTCTCCCTTTTTTATTTATTTATTTTTTTTTTTTTTACAACAAAGGAGACAGCTCAAGGAAACAAAAAAAGGAAACAATAATAAAAAAAAAGCCCGCTACTCGCTGCTCCCATCTACACCTTACCATTTCACCTCCCGCCACCACCACCCACACACTTCATCACCACCTCCTTCCCCTACCCCTCACAGGTACGTCTACCCCACCCTGGAGGAGTTGGCGGACACCATCACGTGCGTCAAGAACCACCTGCACCTCCGCTCCTTCATCGGCTTTGGGGTCGGACTCGGCGCAAATGTCCTCTCCCGCTATGCCACCAAGTTCCCCAACTATGTACGTGTGTGTGTGTGTGTGTGTGTGTGTTTTCTTGCTTATCATTCTCTCTTCATTTCCTTTCATTCTATCCCTTTTTCCTTCTTCCCCTTTTCTTTTCCTCCCCTTCCCTTCCTTCTTTCTTTTTTCCTTCATTCATTCTCATCAATAAACCCACTATTCCCCTTCTTCCCATTTTCCTTCTTCCCCTTTTCTTTTCCTCCCCTTCCCTTCCTTCTTTCTTTTTTCCTTCCTTCATTCTCATCAACAAACCCACTATTTCCCTTCTTCCCTTTTTCCTTCTTCCCCTTTTCTTTTCCTCCCCTTCCCTTCCTTCTTTCTTTTTTCCTTCATTCATTCTCATCAACAAACCCACTATTCCCCTTCTTCCATTCTTTCTTCTTCCTCATCCACTTCCCCCTCATCCACCTATCCATTATCCCCCTGTTCCCTTCTCTCTCATTCACATACTATCTACTCCTCCCCTCATACCTTCTCCACTTTTCCTCCTTCCCTTCCTCCTCCTCCTCCTCCGCACCACTCATCCGTATTATCTCCCACAGGTGGATGCGCTGGTGCTGGTGAACTGCTCATCCACGCAGGCCGGCTGGATCGAGTGGGGCTACCAGAAGCTCAACATCCGCCACCTCCGCTCCGGCACCATGACAACTGGCACTGTGGATTACCTCATGTGGCACCACTTCGGTATGGGGGTGGAAGAAGGGGGAAGAGGGAAGGTGGAGGAAGAGCAAGGGTGGAAGGATGAAGGGTAGGGGAGACAGGGAAAGGAAAGGGAAGAGGGAGGAGAGGAGAAGAAAGGAAAGGAGAGAGCAAAATGGGAAGAGGAAGGGAGATGGAGGGGAAAGGGAAAAGAAAGGAAAGGGGTAAGAGGAAGAATAAGGAAGTGAAAAGAGGAAGAAGAGGGAAGGATGGGGAGGAAGAGGAAGACTTCATTTGGTATCTCTTTTGTTTGTCTTTTCTTTCTGTATATTTTGAGTCATTTGTTTGGTCATTTTTTTCTGTTCTCATAAACCTGTTTCATTATTCTCTATAGTAATTCATTGAGTCAGTTTCCGTTCTGTTTTAGTTTAGTTCGTTTTTCTATTATTCTCCTTTTTCTTCACGTTGAATTGATTACTTCTCCATGTATTTACGTCTCTCCATCCTGCATGTGTTCCTTATTTCATCTTTGTGTGTCTCTTCCTTCTGTTTACTTTCCCGCCTCTCTCCCGGTTGCAACTTCCCTCTTGTGCAGGAAAATGTAAGTTGGAGATGGAGTGAGAGTGTGGGTTGATGATAAGCAGTAGTAGCAATGATATTAATGGTAGAAATGCTAGTAGATGACCCAGAATTTAGTACATCATTTTAACTCGTCCGCTGTGATTGGCACAGATTTAGCCTTCACTGGTAGCCTGGTAACCTATCCTCCCAGGTCTTGCTCTGCCTCTGTGGTGAATAGTGGAGTGTTTCCCATGTGGTATTGGTGTGCTGGATATCCCTTCACTGGTAGCCTGGTAACCTATCCTCCCAGGTCTTGCTCTGCCTCTGTGGTGGATAGTGGAGTGTTTCCCATGTGGTATTGGTGTGCTGGATATCCCTTCACTGGTAGCCTGGTAACCTATCCTCCCAGGTCTTGCTCTGCCTCTGTGGTGGATAGTGGAGTGTTTCCCATGTGGTATTGGTGTGCTGGATATCCCTTCACTGGTAGCCTGGTAACATACACTCCCAGGTCTTTCTCTGCCTCTGTGGTGGATAGTGGAGTGTTTCCCATGTGGTATTGGTGTGCTGGATATCCCTTCACTGGTAGCCTGGTAACCTATCCTCCCAGGTCTTTCTCTGCCTCTGTGGTGGATAGTGGAGTGTTTCCCATGTGGTAGTGGTGTGCTGGATATCCCCTCCCAAGGTGCAGGACTTTGCATTTTTCTTCACTGAATTGTAGGAGCCACTTTTTTTTCCACTCCTGTAGCTTGGTGATGGCTTCTGGTAGGAAATCCACAGTCAAGGGGTTAACCTCCATCACTTAAGCAAACAAAACCAAACCCCAACCCAACCCCAAGCTTTCTTTATTTTCTGTTTATTTATTTATTTGTTTATTTTTGCCCCTGAACTGTCTCCTTTACTTTAAATAAGGAAAATCTAACCAAACTAAACCAAACGTAAGCTCCAACAAAACTTAACCGAACCTAACTTAACCTAACCTAACCATACCTAACTTAACCAAAACAAACCTAACCTAACCTAACCATACCTAACTTAACCAAAACAAACCTAACCTAACCATACCTAACCTCACCTCACCTCCCCCCACACAGGCAAGCTGGAGGAGTGTAACCAGGACTTGGTGACTGTCTACCGCCAACACTTTGAGCGTGCCATCAACCCCACCAACCTGGGCCTCCTCGTGGACGCTTACATCCGCCGCAGCGACCTGGGCATCGTCAGGGAGCTCGACCCCAACAAGAAGAAGGTGAGGCGAGGGTAGGAGTTTGAACCACCCCAAGAAAGGTCAGGTCAGGAGGTTGGCTGTAGCAGAAAATGTTAGCTCAGGTTACAAGAGAAGACGAAAAAATTTATGTTAGGAGCGGAACTTAGCAGGAAGAGAGTTAGGTCATATGAAAGGTCAAGATAAGGTTAACCTGTCCGTTGTGATTAGCACGGATTTGGCCTTCACTGGTAGCCTGGCAACATACACTCCCAGGTCTTTCTCTGCCTCTGTGGTGGATAGTGGAGTGTTTCCCATGTGGTATTGGTGTGCTGGATATCCCTTCACTGGTAGCCTGGTAACATACACTCCCAGGTCTTTCTCTGCCTCTGTGGTGGATAGTGGAGTGTTTCCCATGTGGTATTGGTGTGCTGGATATCCCTTCACTGGTAGCCTGGCAACATACACTCCCAGGTCTTTCTCTGCCTCTGTGGTGGATAGTGGAGTGTTTCCCATGTGGTATTGGTGTGCTGGATATCCCTTCACTGGTAGCCTGGCAACATACACTCCCAGGTCTTTCTCTGCCTCTGTGGTGAATAGTGGAGTGTTTCCCATGTGGTATTGGTGTGCTGGATATCCCTACACTGGTAGCCTGGTAACATACACTCCCAGGTCTTTCTCTGCCTCTGTGGTGGATAGTGGAGTGTTTCCCATGTGGTATTGGTGTGCTGGATATCCCTACACTGGTAGCCTGGTAACATACACTCCCAGGTCTTTCTCTGCCTCTGTGGTGGATAGTGGAGTGTTTCCCATGTGGAACTGGTATGCTGGATATCCCCTCCCAAGGTGCAGGACTTTACATTTTTCTTCATTGCATTGTAACAGCCACTTTTTGTTCCACTCCTGTAGCTTGGTGAGGTCTGCTTGTAGGAAATCCACAGTCAAAGGGGTCAAATTAACAATACAACTAGCTGAGATTACTTACTTCAAGATAAACCACTCACCCACACCTACCCCCTTCCTTACCTGGCCACACCTCGTTAACACCTGCCCCACCCTCCAGGACGTGCGCATGATCAGGTGTCAGGTGCTCAACATCACGGCCAACCTGTCGCCACACATCGAGGACACCGTCACCTTCAATGGACGCCTGGACCCCACACTGGCCACCTGGATGAAGGTACGAGGGGGTGGGGAGATGGGGACACGGGAAAGGGAGGGGAGGGATAGTTTGGGGTGAAGGGGAAGTTGAATGAAGGTATGGGGGAGGAGGAAGGGAAGGGAGATTTGGGGGAATGGGTGTTAAGGGCTATCGTGTGTTTGAAGATACCCTAAACTTAACCTAACCTAACCTAACAAAACCAAAACAAACACTATTGGTCTTGACTCGGAAAATTCATACATGCTTCCTTACTAATGAGACTTTCTATACAACAAAGTGAGGTCATTCTTTGTTGATTTATGCCATAAGGTGCTGGCTATCATGTGTTTGAAGATACACTAAACTTAACCTAACCTAACAAAACCAAAACAAACATTATAGGTCTTGACTCAGAAAATTCATACATGCTTCCTTACTAATGAGACTTTCTATACAACAAAGTGAGGTCATTCTTTGTTGATTTATGTCATAAGGTGCTGGCTATCATGTGTTTGAAGATACCCTAAACTTAACCTAACCTAACCTAACAAAACCCAAAACAAACACTATAGGTCTTGACTCAGAAAATTCATACATGCTTCCTTACTAATGAGACTTTCTAAACAACAAAGTGAGGTCATTCTTTGTTGATTTATACCATAAGGTGCTGGCTATCATGTGTTTGAAGATACCCTAAACTTAACCTAACAAAACCCCAAACAAACACTATTGGTCTTGACTCAGAAAATTCATACATGCTGCCTTACTAATGAGACTTTCTATACAACAAAGTGAGGTCATTCTTTGTTGATTTATGCCATAAGGTGCTGGCTATCATGTGTTTGAAGATACCCTAAACTTAACCTAACCTAACCTAACAAAACCCAAAACAAACACTATTGGTCTTGACTCAGAAAATTCATACATGCTTCCTAACTTATGAGACTTTCTATACAACAAAGTGAGGTCATTCTTTGTTGATTTATGCCATAAAGTGCTGGCTATCATGTGTTTGAAGATACCCTAAACTTAACCTAACCTAACCTAACAAAACCCCAAACAAACACTATAAGTCTTGACTCAGAAAATTCAAACATGCTTCCTTACTTATGAGATTTTCTATACAGCAAAGTGAGGTCATTCTTTGTTGATTTATACCATAAGGTGCTGGCTATCATGTGTTTGAAGATACCTTAAACTTAACCTAACCTAACAAAACCCCAAACAGTTACTATAGGTCTTGACTCGGAAAATTCATATATGCTTCCTTACTAATGAGACTTTCTATACAACAAAGTGAAGTCATTCTTTGTTGATTTATGCCATAAGGTGCTGGCTATCATGTGTTTGAAGATACCCTAATCTTAACCTAACCTAACCTAACAAAACCCCAAACAGTTACTTAACCTAACCTAACAAAACCCCAAACAGTTACTATAGGTCTTGACTCAGAAAATTCATACATCCTTCCTTACTAATGAGACTTTCTATACAACAAAGTGAGGTCATTCTCTGTTGATTTATACCTTAAGGTGCTGGCTGTCATGTGTTTGAAGATACCCTAAACTTAACCTAACAAAACCCCAAACACACACTATAGGTCTTGACTCAGAAAATTCATACATGCTTCCTTACTAATGAGACTTTCCACAAAACAAAGTGAGGTCATTCTTTGTTGATTTATACCTTAAGGTGCTGGCTATCATGTGTTTGAAGATACCCTAAACTTAACCTACCCCAACCTAACAAAACCCCAAACAAACACCATTGGTCTTGACTCAGAAAATTCATACATGCTTCCTTACTAATGAGACTTTCTATACAACAAAGTGAGGTCATTCTTTGTTGATTTATACCATAAGGTGCTGGGTATCATGTGTTTGAAGATACCCTAAACTTAACCTAACCTAACCTAACGAAACCCCAAACAAACACTATTGGTCTTGACTCAGAAAATTCATACATGCTTCCTTACTAATGAGACTTTCTGTACAACAAAGTGAGGTCATTCTTTGTTGATTTATGCCATAAGGTGCTGGCTATCATGTGTTTGAAGATACCCTAAACCTAACCTAACCTAACAAAACCCAAAACACACACTATTGGTCTTGACTCAGAAAATTCACGTATGCTTTCTTACTAATGAGACTTTCTATACAACAAAGTGAGGTCATTCTTTGTTGATTTATGCCATAAGGTGCTGGCTATCATGTGTTTGAAGATACCCTAAATTTAACCTAACATAACCTAACAAAACCCCAAACAAACACTATTGGTCTTGACTCAGAAAATTCATACATCCTTCCTTACTAATGAGACTTTCTATACAACAAAGTGAGGTCATTCTTTGTTGATTTATGCCATAAGGTGCTGGGTATCATGTGTTTGAAGATACCCTAAACTTAACCTAACATAACCTAACAAAACCCTAAACAAACACTATTGGTCTTGACTCAGAAAATTCACAAAAACCTAAACAAACACTATAGGTCTTGACTCAGAAAATTCATACATGCTTCCTTACTAGTGAGACTTTCTGTACAACAAAGTGAGGTCATTCTTTGTTGATTTATGCCATAAGGTGCTGGCTATCATGTGTCTGAAGATACCCTAAACTTAACCTAACATAACCTAACAAAACCCTAAACAAACACTATTGGTCTTGACTCAGAAAATTCATACATGCTTCCTTACTAATGAGACTTTCTATACAACAAAGTAATGTCATTCTTTGTTGATTTATGCCATAAGGTGCTGGCTCTCATGTGTTTGGAGATACCCTAAACTTAACCTAACATAACATAACATAACCAAAACAAACACTATAGGTCTTGACTCAGAAAATTCATACATGCTTCCTTACTAATGAGACTTTCTATACAACAAAGTAATGTCATTCTTTGTTGATTTATGCCATAAGGTGCTGGCTATCATGTGTTTGAAGATACCCTAAACTTAACCTAACCCAACCTAACAAAACCCCTAACAGTTACTATAGGTCTTGACTCAGAAAATTCGTACATGCTTCCTTACTAATGAGACTTTCTATACAACAAAGTGAGGTCGTTCTTTGTTGATTTATGCCATAAGGTGCTAGCTATCATGTGTTTGAAGATACCCTAAACTTAACCTAACATAACCAAAACAAACACTATAGGTCTTGACTCAGAAAATTCATACATGCTTCCTTACTAATGAGACTTTCTATACAACAAAGTGAGGTTATTCTTTGTTGATTTATGCCATAAGGTGCTGGCTATCATGTGTTTGAAGATACCCTAAACTTAACCTAACCTAACCTAACAAAACCCCAAACAAACACTATTGGTCTTGACTCAGAAAATTCATACATGCTTCCTTACTAATGAGACTTTCTATACAACAAAGTGAGGTCATTCTTTGTTGATTTATGCCATAAGGTCCTGGCTATCACGTGTTTGAAGATACCCTAAACTTAACCTAACATAACCAAAACAAACACTGTTGGTCTTGACTCAGAAAATTCATACATGCTTCCTAACTAATGAGACTTTCTATGCAACAAAGTGAGGTCATTCTTTGTTGATTTATGCCATAAGGTGCTGGCTATCATGTGTTTGAAGATACCCTAAACTTAACATAACAAAACCCAAAACAAACACTGTAGGTCTTGACTCAGAAAATTCATACATGCTTCCTTACTAGTGAGACTTTCTATACAACAAAGTGAGGTCATTCTTTGTTGATTTATGCCATAAGGTGCTGGCTATCATGTGTTTAAAGATACCCTAAACTTAACCTAACCTAACCTAACAAAACCAAAACAAACACTATAGGTCTTGACTCAGAAAATTCATACATGCTTCCTTACTAGTGAGACTTTCTATACAACAAAGTGAGGCCATTCTTTGTTGATTTATGCCATAAGGTACTGGCTATCATGTGTTTGAAGATACCCTAAACTTAACCTAACATAACCAAAACAAACACTATAGGTCTTGACTCGGAAAATTCATATATGCTTCCTTACTAATGAGACTTTCTATACAACAAAGTGAGGTCATTCTTTGTTGATTTATGCCAAAAGGTACTGGCTATCATGTGTTTGAAGATACCCTAAACTTAACCTAACCTAACAAAACCCCAAACAAACACTATTGGTCTTGACTCAGAAAATTCATACATGCTTCCTTACTAATGAGACTTTCTATACAACAAAGTGAGGTCATTCTTTGTTGATTTATGCCATAAGGTGCTGGCTATCATGTGTTTGAAGATACCCTAAACTTAACCTAACATAACATAACATAACCAAAACAAACACTGTAGGTCTTGACTCAGAAAATTCATACATCCTTCCTTACTAATGAGACTTTCTATACAACAAAGTGAGGTCATTCTTTGTTGATTTATGCCATAAGGTGCTGGCTATCATGTGTTTGAAGATACCCTAAACTTAACATAACATAACATAACATAACCAAAACAAACACTATAGGTCTTGACTCAGAAAATTCATACATGCTTCCTTACTAATGAGACTTTCTGTACAACAAAGTGAGGTCATTCTTTGTTGATTTATGCCATAAGGTACTGGCTATCATGTGTTTGAAGATACCCTAAACTTAACCTAACCTAACATAACCAAAACAAACACTATTGGTCTTGACTCAGAAAATTCATACATGCTTCCTTACTAATGAGACTTTCTATACAACAAAGTGAGGTCATTCTTTGTTGATTTATGCCATAAGGTACTGGCTATCATGTGTTTGAAGATACCCTAAACTTAACCTAACATAACAAAACCCCAAACAAACACTATTGGTCTTGACTCAGAAAATTCATACATGCTTCCTTACTAATGAGACTTTCTATACAACAAAGTGAGGTCATTCTTTGTTGATTTATGCCATAAGGTGCTGGCTATCATGTGTTTGAAGATACCCTAAACTTAACCTAACATAACCTAACAAAACCCCAAACAAACACTATTGGTCTTGACTCAGAAAATTCATACATGCTTCCTTACTAATGAGACTTTCTATACAACAAAGTGAGGTCATTCTTTGTTGATTTATGCCATAAGGTGCTGGGTATCATGTGTTTGAAGATACCCTAAACTTAACCTAACATAACCAAAACAAACACTATAGGTCTTGACTCAGAAAATTCATACATGCTTCCTTACTAATGAGACTTTCTATACAACAAAGTGAGGTCATTCTTTGTTGATTTATGCCATAAGGTGCTGGGTATCATGTGTTTGAAGATACCCTAAACTTAACCTAACATAACCAAAACAAACACTATAGGTCTTGACTCAGAAAATTCATACATTCTTCCTTACTAATGACTTTCTATACAACAAAGTGAGGTCATTCTTTGTTGATTTATGCCATAAGGTGCTGGCTATCATGTGTTTGAAGATACCTTAAACTTAACCTAACCTAACATAACATAACCAAAACAAACACTATTGGTCTTGACTCAGAAAATTCATACATGCTTCCTTACTAATGAGACTTTCCATACAACAAAGTGAGGTCATTCTTTGTTGATTTATGCCATAAGGTGCTGGCTATCATGTGTTTGAAGATACCTTAAACTTAACCTAACATAACATAACATAACCAAAACAAACACTATAGGTCTTGACTCAGAAAATTCATACATGCTTCCTTACTAATGAGACTTTCCATACAACAAAGTGAGGTCATTCTTTGTTGATTTATGCCATAAGGTGCTGGCTATCATGTGTTTGAAGATACCCTAAACTTAACCTAACCTAACCTAACAAAACCAAAACAAACACTGTAGGTCTTGACTCAGAAAATTCATACATGCTTCCTTACTAATGAGACTTTCTATACAACAAAGTGAGGTCATTCTTTGTTGATTTATGCCACCCCTTCCACTCCCCTCGAACCACCCCTTCCACTCCCCTCGAACCACCCCTTCCACTCCCCTCGAACCACCCCTTCCACCTCCCCACTACTTTACCAGACCCATCACTTCCCTCTTAACCCTAGAACGCTAACCATGGGTATGAGGTACCCACATACACACATTATTATTGTGTATGTTCTCCGGTCTGAGGTAGTACCCTCCCTCTCAGTAGCTTCATGTGCCTTGACAGTGTGTGGGGGGGGTCGTTGTCTCAATTTTATTTTTGAAATTTTGAACATTTTTTATTTTTTTTAACATTTTTTTTTTTACCTTTTTTTTCCAAAACAAAACATTTTTTTTTCTTTTCTTTATGTTAAGAGATATTTAATAACTCCCCTTTCCACCCTTCCATTACTCCTTCCACTCCACTTCCTCACCCAACCCTTCCACCCCACTTCCACAACTTCCATTCCACCCCCCTTTCACACCCCACTACTTCACCCAACTCTTCCACCCCACTTCTTCACCCAACCCTTCCACCCCACCTCCACTTAACCTCCCTCTTCCACCCCACAGATCCAGGACTGCGGCTTGGTCATTGACGAAGCCCCCGGCAAGGTTGTGGAAGCCTTCAGACTGTTCCTGCAGGGTCAAGGCTATGGTAAGATTGACCTTTGACCCCCTGACCCCCACCCACCCTTAGGTCAAATATCCTCCCTTCCTTACCCCTTATTTCCCCTCCCTCCCTCACTCTCTCCCTTCTGACCTTCCTTTCCTTCATAGTTTATCTCCCTGTTAGTTTAAGTAAGGCTGACCTCCCTGCCCCACCCCCCCACCCCCACCCTTAGGTCAAGTATCCTCCCTTCCTTACCCCTTAGTTTCCCTCCCTCCCTCCCTCTCCCCCTTCTGACCTTCCGTTTCTTCATAGTTTATCTCCCTGACCTCTGACCTCCCTGACCCCCCCTGAACCCCCCTCACCCTTAGGTCAAGTATTCTCCCTCCCTACCCCTTAGTTCCCCCCCCTTCTTCCCTCCTCTCTGACCTTCCTTTCCTCCATAGTTTTTCTCCCTTTCCTCTCTTAGTTTACCTCCCTCCCTTCCTCTTTACCTCCCTTTCCTCTGTAGTTCTCCCTTTTCTCCCTTAGTTTTCCTCCCTCCCTTCCTCCTTACCTCCCTTTCCTCTGTAGTTCTCCCTTTTCTCCCTTAGTTTTCCTCCCTCCCTCCTTACCTCCCTTTCCTCTGTAGTTTTCCCTTTCCTCCCTTAGTTTTCCTCCCTCCCTCCTTACCTCCCTTTCCTCTGTAGTTTTCCCTTTCCTCCCTTAGTTTTCCTCCCTCCCTTTCTCCTTACCTCCCTTTCCTCCCTTAGTTTTCCTCCCTCCCTTCCTCCTTACCTCCCTTTCCTCCCTTAGTTTTCCTCCCTCCCTTCCTCCTTACCTCCCTTTCCTCCCTGTTAGCTCAAGTTCCCTCCCTTTCCTCCCTGTTAGCTCAAGTTCCCTCCCTCCCTCCCTCCCTTTTTATCCCCCTGCCAGATGAAATTCCCTCCCTTCCTACCTTTTTTCCTCCATAGTTTATCTCCCTGTTAGTTTAAGTTCCCTCCCTTCCCTTCCCTTTCTTTACCCCTCTCTCTCCCTTTTTAATTTTAAGGCTGTGTGTGTGTGTGTGTGTGTGTGTGTGTGTGAATGGTGGTAATGTGTGCGTATGTGTGCATGTGCGTCTGTGTGCGGAGAGAGAGAGAGAGAGAGAGAGCGTGTTTGTGTGTTTGTTTACCTCCTTTTTTGTTCGTTTGTTTTTGGGTTGGTTTCGTTTTTTGAGAAGGAAAAGAAAAGGGAGAGAAAGAAGAAAAGCGAGGAAGAAAACAAGGAAAGGAAGGAAACAGAAAAGGGAAAAGAAGAAGAAAATAAGGTAAAAATTATCAAGATTTATTTATTTATTTATTTTTTATCTTATTTTATTTTTTCATTTCGTACCTTTTTTTTACGAGTGGACAAAAAAAGGAAGAAAAAGATAAAGAAAAGAAGAAGTATAACAATTTTTTCCCTATTCATTCACTTACATTCATTACCATATTATTTTCCCTTCATTATTTCAAATTTTAACTTTTCACTTTTTTTTTTTTTTTTTTTTTTTTGGCTAAACTGTATTTTGGGGTAAACTCCACTATATTTTCTCGCTCACCCTGTAAGCTTTCTTTGATATATCTTTGCTTTGCTTAATGTTTGGATAAGTAAGCCAGTGTTTTTTTTTTTTTTTTGTGTGTGTGTGTGTGTGTGTGGCTTGGGGGGTAAGGTGCTTGAAAACATGTGTATATTTATTGTTTTATTATTTTATTTTCATTTTATATTATTTTATTTATTTATTTTTATTTATTTATTTATTTTTATTTATTATTATTTTTATTTATTTATTTATTTATTTATTTATTTATTTTTTTTTTTTTTTGTATGTGTGTGTGTTTTGGGCATCTGAGAGTGTGTGTGCATATTTCTATGTGTGTTGGAATTGTATGTGTGTGCGTATGTATGCTTCTAAATGTGTGTGCGTGTGTGTGTGTGTGGTTTGGGCATCTGAGAGTGAGTGTGTGCGTATTTCTATGTGTGTGGGAATTCTGTGTATGCTTCTAAATGTATGTGTGTGTGTGTGTGTTTTGGGCATTCGAGTGTGTGTGCGTATTTCTATGTGTGGGAATTGTGTGTATGCTTCTAAATGTATGTGTGTGTGTGTGTTTTGGGCATTCGAGTGTGTGTGCGTATTTCTATGTGTGTGGGAATTGTGTGTATGCTTCTAAATGTATGTGTGTGTGTGTGTGTTTTGGGCATTCGAGTGTGTGTGCGTATTTCTATGTGTGTGGGAATTGTGTGTATGCTTCTAAATGTATGTGTGTGTGTGTGTGTTTTGGGCATTCGAGTGTGTGTGCGTATTTCTATGTGTGGGAATTGTGTGTATGCTTCTAAATGTATGTGTGTGTGTGTGTGTTTTGGGCATTCGAGTGTGTGTGCGTATTTCTATGTGTGTGGGAATTGTGTGTGTGTGTGTATGTATGTATGCTTCTAAATGTGTGTGTGTGTGTGTGTGTGTGTGAAGGTTGAATTAGCAGTAGTATTCATAACTATACCTTAGAAGCATATCCAGTAATACAACTTTCTATTTCCAGCACTAGATATTTAAAAGCAATACCATAACCTGTCAATCTATCCATCTATGTGTCTGTCTATCTATCTGCCTGTCTGTCTGTCTGTCTGTGTTGTGACCAGTGAGCATTTCCTACTTCACCTAAATAAGAAAAAAATTAATGTATTCCCTAATTTATTTTTTTACGAGTCAACGGAAAACGGAAAGGACGTGAAGAAAACGGTGGAAAGAAATTACGGAATGTGATGATTAGTTTTACGTCTATCCGGTATCCAGTTTTGTTTCATCCGTTCAGTGTCGTGGATTGAAATGGATCATGTATTAGTAACCTCACTGGACACACATCAACGGAACTTGGACGGCGAGGTCTTGAGAAATGAGAGATATGAGATAGACAGACTGAGAGAGAGAGAGAGATTAAGAGTGAGAGAGAGACAGAGACTGAAAAAGTAAGAAAAGGGAAAGGAAATCGAGTCTGTAAGAAAATTTGAAACTCCTTCTCTCCCTATATCTCTCTATCTCTCTTTCTCTCTCCTTCTATCTCTCATTCTTTAGCTTTATTCCTTGCTTCTGTCTCTTCTTGCACTCTTCTGTTCTCTCTCTCTCTCTCTCTCTCTCTCTCTCTCTCTCTCTCTCTCTCTCTCTCTCTCTCTCTCTCTCTCTCTCTCTCTCTCTCTCTCTCTCTCTCTCTCTCTCTCTCTCTCTCTCTCTCTCTCTCTCTCTCTCTCTCTCTCTCTCTCTCTCTCTCCTTTAGCTCTGTTCCTTTCTCTTTCTCTATAATTTCCATCTGTTATGAATTTTCTTTGCTCTCTCTCTCTCTCTCTCTCTCTCTCTCTCTCTCTCTCTCTCTCTCTCTCTCTCTCTCTCTCTCTCTCTCTCTCTCTCTCTCTCTCTCTCTCTCTCTCAGTGATAATATAAGTGTAACCTAACCTCACTACTGCCATCACCATCGCCACCATTACCTCCTCTTCCCCTCACTCCTCTTCCTCTCCCTCCCTTCTCTCCCCTTCTCCCTCACCTCCATGCCTCTCCCCTCCCTTTGCTTCCCTTCTCCCTTGCCTCCATTCCTCTCCCTTCCCTCTCCCTCTCTCCTAACCTAACTTAACCTAACCACCACCATCCCTTGCTCCTCTCCCCTTCCCTCTCCCTCTCTCCTTACCTAACTTAACCTAACCTAACCTTGCCTAACCTCCCTTCTCCTTCTCCCCTTACCTCAATACCTCCACCCCTTGCTCCTCTCCCCTTCCCTCTCCCTCTCTCCTAACCTAACTTAACCTAACCTAACCTTGCCATCATCACCCTCCCTTCTCCTTCTCCCCTTACCTCAATACCTCCACCCCTTGCTCCTCTTCCCTTCACCTCCATGCCTCTCCCTTCCCTCTCTCTCTCTCCTAATCTAACTTAACCTAACCTAACCACCATCCCTTGCTCCTCTCCCTTTCACCTCCATGCCTCTCCCTTCCCTCTCTCTCTCTCTCTCTCCTAACCTAACTTAACCTAACCTAATCACCATCCCTCACTCTCCCCTTCACCTCCATGCCTCTCCCTCTCTCCTCTCTCTCTCTCTCTGTAATATTGTACGCATAACATAACCTCACCACCATCACCGCTGACCCTCTCCTTACCTCTCCATCCCTCTCCCCTCCTTCCCTCTCTCCCCTCTCTCTCCTAACCTAACCTAACTCAACCTAACATAACCTTGCCATCATCACCACTCCCTCCTCTCCTCTTACCTCTCCACCCCTCCACCCCTCTCCCCTTCACCTCTCCCCTCCCTCCCTCTCTCCACTCTCTCTCTCCCCCCCTAGCAGTGAGTGGGTCGCGTCGGGCTTCCAGTGTGTCGATCGGAGAAGGTAAATCGTGTTGAGCCACACTCACTCCCCCTACAGCCCCAAAAAATTAATACCATGCCAAGCTGCTTTGTGTAAGTTTTTTTGGTTTGTGTTGGTACCCCCCCACACACCCCTTGCCCCCCCCTCCCTCCCCTCCCCCCTACCCTCTTACTTACTTACTTACTCCCTTTGTCTTGTTTTCTCACCCTCTGTTACATACTTACTGACTTACAATGTGTATATATAACGTCCCCCTTTTGTTTGTTGTCAATATTAATTAACATTTGTTTGTTTATTATTGTTATTATTATTATTACATACTTATTCATCACTCCATTCAGTTTTTTATTATTTATTTATTGTTTTATATGTTTGGTTGTTGTTCTTTATTAACACTTTTTGTCATTATATATATATATATATATATATATATATATATATTATATATATATATATATATATATATATATATATATATATATATATATATATATATATATATATATATATATATATATATATATATATATATATATATATATATATATATATATATATATATATATATATATATATATATATATATATATATATATATATATATATATATATATATATTTTTTTTTTTTGTTATTATTATTTATTGGGTTGTTACTAATTTTGTATTGATTATTTTGTTGTTGTTGTTGTTGATGTTGTTTCTCACACTTACTTCTCCTAATTACTAGACACACTCACCTTTCTTTGTATACCTGCCCACACCTGGAATTAATAAGCTAAGGATATTGTGATAACTACTACGACTAAATTTACTATGCCTACTACATTAACTATGTCTACTACTACTACTACTACTATCATGATAGTCTATTCCACCTCAGGTGACAAAGAATATGAAGAAACTTTAGTAAAATAATGAAAGGCCTTTGAGTGGCCGCCCTCCTAATTGTTTTGCTCAACCCCCAACGGGTCCATTGTAGCCACCACAGCACCAGGCCCGCCGCACCTCACTTGTTGACACCTGGGGTGAAATAGATTATACTACTACTACTACTACTACTACTACTACTAACCATCCTGTTTGTTTGTTTGTTTGTTTGTTGTCTTGGTGTTAACCGTTGGATGCTGGAGGTGGTGCCTTGCCTTCTTTGTTCACTGTCCTCTAATATTTTATTTTATTGTTTTATCTTCCTTTTGTCATTTTTTCATTTCAGTTTTATTATTGTTTTTGTTCATTGTTTTACTTCTCCTCTCTTTTTTTTATTTCTTCATAACTTTTATTTTGTTCTTTCTACATTCCTTTTTTCTCCTCTTCCTCCTCCTCCTCCTCCTCCTCCTCCTCCTCCTCTATGACTTGAATATTTACTCTAGTTGTTGTTGTTGTTGATGTTGATGTTGTTTATATAATGTTGCCTTTGAATGGGATGCAAAGCTAATATTAATAAATTACTACAACCACTGCTACTACCACTACTACTACTACTACTACTACTACTACTACTACTACTACTACTACTATTTTCGTGTCCTGATTTTCCTATTATGTTTTTTCTTCTCATCTTTATCAGTGCATTTTTTTCTGCATTTTTTTTTTCATTTTTCTTTGTTTTTTTCTGTAACGTTAATTGTTTGTTTGTTTGTTTGTTCGTATGGCCCGTCCCTCCCTTTCCTCTTTTTTTCTCCCTTTTGTGCCGTGTTAGGTTTGCTTGCTTGCTTGCTTGCTTGTATCTTGATTGTCTTGTGTGTTCGTATATATGTGTGCGTGTGTTGCTCTTCCTTGCTTTATCCCTCTTTGTCATTCCCTCCCTTCACTTTCTTCTGTTTTGGATAAGTGTCTTAGTGATGTCTTTCTTTCATTCTTTCTTTCATTCTTTCCTTTTGGTATTTGCCTTAGTATGTCTGTTTCTCTTCCTTTCTTCCTTTCTTTCTTTCTTTGTTTCTTTCATTCTTTCTTTTTGGTATTTGTCTAAGTATGTCTGTTTCTCTTCCTTTCTTTCTTTCTTTGTTTCTTTCATTCTTTCTTTTTGGTATTTGTCTTGTTATGTCTGTTTCTTTTCCTTTCTTTCTTTCTTTCTTTCTTTCTTTCTCTCTCTCTTCTTGGTATGTCTTATTAATGCTTCTTTCTTTCTTTTTTCTTTCTTTCTCTCCATACTTATTTCCTTTGCGCTCTGCCTGATATCCGTCAATTGCTTATACCTTTTTACTTCTCATTTTAACTTTTTTACGGTCCTTTCGATGCGATTGTCACTTTTAAGATGCTCGGTGTTTTCCTTCTTTCTTTATTACTTCTCTTCGCTAATGCTATGATATGCCTGCTATGCGTCCCTTTCTGCACTTTCCACATCCATTTTTGTGAAGTTTTCTTATACTGCTTGTCCAGTGTTCCCTTTTAACTGTATATCCATGTCCTTGTTATCTAGAAACCCACCACAGTCTCAGGGGCCAGTGTGACGGAGGTGAGCGCTGAGGCCATGTGCATTTGTAGCTTATGCCCCAACTATACCATTATTTTACCTTCTTCGTTCTCGTCTTCTTGTTTATCATCCTTATTTTCCGTTATGGGGTTGGACGGGTTATGAGGCTATCCACTCTTGACAATCATATGCTCCCTCATCTCTTATGTTCATCCTTTTCCTTTACTTAAACTCTGCCTATTACAAGCCCCTATTTATAGTTTTATGCCTTTTGTTTTAACCTGGTAGCAGCGACGGGCCAAATTTGTGGCTTTACCGTGTAGCAGCGACGGGCCAAATTTGTGCCATGATATAAACCCCCCAAAATAGATGATGTATAAACTGATCACAAATGCATTGATATATATTATGAAATGGTTTGTGTGAGGGGTGATTTTTTCTCATTTTTCTCGCTCAGAGGGACCATTAAGAAACATGATCCCCGCTGCTACCGGGTCAAGCATGTATCCACTTATAACCGAGTCTTATCAACCTATTTTTAACTTTCATTTTACTTACTGGTACCCTTTCAAAGCCTGTATTTATAGCCCTATGCCTTTTTATGCCTGTTTCCACCTTTTTAGCCCTTTGCATGGTCTGATTGTTGACTTTGTTTTGGCGACACTGCTGGGACTTTATCTGCACTGTTATGGCTACACTGTTTTGGTGACACTGCTGGGACTGTTTATCTACACTGTTATGGCTACACTGTTTTGGTGACACTACTGGGACTGTTTATCTGCACTGTTATGGCTACACTGTTTTGGTGACACTGCTGGGACTGTTTATCTACACTGTTATGGCTACACTGTTTTGGCGACACTGCTGGGACTGTTTATCTGCACTGTTATGGCTACACTGTTTTGGTGACACTACTGGGACTGTTTATCTACACTGTTATGGCTACACTGTTTTGGTGACACTACTGGGACTGTTTATCTACACTGTTATGGCTACACTGTTTTGGCGACACTACTGGGACTGTTTATCTGCACTGTTATGGCTACACTGTTTTGGCGACACTGCTGGGACTGTTTATCTGCACTGTTATGGCTACACTGTTTTGGCGACACTACTGGGACTGTTTATCTACACTGTTATGGCTACACTGTTTTGGCGACACTACTGGGACTGTTTATCTGCACTGTTATGGCTACACTGTTTTGGTGACACTGCTGGGACTGTTTATCTGCACTGTTATGGCTACACTGTTTTGGCGACACTGCTGGGACTGTTTATCTACACTGTTATGGCTACACTGTTTTGGCGACACTGCTGGGACTGTTTATCTACACTGTTATGGCTACACTGTTTTGGCGACACTGCTGGGACTGTTTATCTACACTGTTATGGCTACACTGTTTTGGCGACACTACTGGGACTGTTTATCTGCACCGTTATGGCTACACTGTTTTGGCGACACTGTTTTGGCGACACTGCTGGGACTGTTTATCTACACTGTTATGGCTACACTGTTTTGGTGACACTACTGGGACTGTTTATCTGCACCGTTATGGCTACACTGTTTTGGCGACACTCGGGGACTGTTTATCTGCACTGTTATGGCTACACTGCTCTCCTGCTAGGCTCTTTTTGTTATGGCTATACTGCTCTGGCTTGGCTACACTGTCTTTTATGCAGTTTTCTTACCTGAATTCATCGCCTTAACCCATTCAATACAGCCGGGCCCAAACAGTGCCCCACGCCGTATCCGAGATCGCCGAGCACGCCAAATTTCAAATGTCGCTATTGAATATAATCAGTTTTCAGCCATAAACTCAACATAATCATCATGTATTATATATGAAAACATGCGGAATTAAACGGTGCACATAAAGAAACATAAATTAATTGATAATGTTGAGATGTTAGCATAGATATAGAGATAAAATAACTTGTATATCGGCTAAAGCGCGCCAGGATGCAGTATGCGCATCCTCGGATATGGTACGGGGCACACAAGGATGCAGTTTACGCATCCTCGTGTTGAAGGGTTAATAGATGTAAGATCCTAAGGAATAAGGTTAGGATCATTCTTGCCCGTGTTCGTTTTCCTGATATTGTCTTCTCTATTTTTCCCTCATTTATTTATTTATTTATTTATTTTTTTTTTATTTATTTTTTTTTTTTTTACCATTATTTCCTAGTCCCCATTTTATTAATTTTTATTTATCTCTTTTTTTTTTCCTTCTCGGTATTCTTGTTTTTTTTTCTCTTGTTTTCTCCCTTTTATTTTTATCTTTTTTTTTTCTGTGATTTCCTTTTCTCTCCATATTATTCCTTTTTTTTCTACCTCTTTCTTATCCTCCTCTGTATTATTGTTTTTTTTTTCTCTTGTGTTTCTCCCTTTTATTTATTTATTTATTTTTTTTACCATGATTTCCTTTTCTCTCCATTTTATTCCTTTTTTTTCTACCTCTTTCTTATCCTCCTCTGTATTATTGATTTTTCTTTTCTCTTGTTTTTCTCCCTTTTATTTTTATCTATTTTTTTACCATGATTTCCTTTTCTCTCCATTTTATTCCTTTTTTTTCTTCCTCTTTCTTATCCTCCTCTGTATTATTGATTTTTCTTTCCTCTTGTTTTCCTCCCTTTTTTTATTCCTCTGCCAATGTAACATCTTCAATATCCTTTCTGAATTCTGCGTCTTCTCTCTCTCTTTTCATTTTTCATATTGCGTTATTTCCTTTTATATTGCATTTTTTCCTTTTATTTATCTCTCTTTTAGCTTCTCCTTGTCGTTCCTTATTCTGCGCCTTCTCTTTATTTATTTTTATTACTATTATCGCTCCTTTATTCTGATCATTCCTATTCCCTTTAGTATTCTCGATTTTTCCTTTTTTTTTTAATTCCTCTGCCTATGTACATCTCTCATATAGGCCTACATTGTTTATTCTGCGCCTTCTCTTTATTTATTTTTATTACTATTATTGCCCCCTTATTCTTATCATTCCTATTCCCTTTAGTATTCTCGATTTTTCCTTTCTCTTGTTTTCCCTTTTTTTTTTTTATTTCTCTGCCTATGTACATCTCTCATATAGGCCTACGTTCTTTATTCTGCATCTTCTCTTTATTTATTTTTATTACTATTATTGCTCCCTTATTCTTATCATTCCTATTCCCTTTAGTATTCTCGATTTTTCCTTTCTCTTGTTTTCCCTTTTTTTTTTTATTTCTCTGCCTATGTACATCTCTCATATAGGCCTACGTTGTTTATTCTGCGCCTTCTCTTTATTTATTTTTATTACTATTATTGCTCCCTTATTCTTATCATTCCTATTCCCTTTAGTATTCTCGATTTTTCCTTTTTTTTTAATTCCTCTGCCTATGTACATCTCTCATATAGGCCTACGTTGTTTATTCTGCATCTTCTCTTTATTTATTTTTATTACTATTATCGCTCCTTTATTCTTATCATTCCTATTCCCTTTAGTATTCTCAATTTTTCCTTTTTTTTTAATTCCTCTGCCTATGTACATCTCTCATATAGGCCTACGTTGTTTATTCTGCATCTTCTCTTTATTTATTTTTATTACTATTATCGCTCCGTTATTCTTATTCTTATTCCCTTTAGTATTCTCGATTTTTCCTTTTTTTTTTAATTCCTCTGCCTATGTACATCTCATATAGGCCTACGTTCTTTATTCTGCATCTTCTCTTTATTTATTTTTATTACTATTATCGCTCCCTTATTCTTATTCTTATTCCCTTTAGTATTCTCGATTTTTCCTTCCTCTTGTTTTTTCTTCTTCTTTTTATTTATTTATTTATTTTTTTTTTTTATTCCTCTGCCTTTGTAACGCCTTGAATATCCTTTCTGAATTCTGCGTCTTCTCCCTCTCTTCATTTTTCGTATTACAATCCATTTCCTTCTGTTTATCTTTCTTTTAATTTTTCTCCTTTTCTCTGGCTCTGCATATGTACATCTATCATCTACTTCCATTATTCTGCACCTCTTTATATATTTCCCTTATTATTTTCCGTTTTTCCCTTATCATTCCTTACCATTTTATGATTTATGGGCGGGGGTCTGTGCTCCCTAACCTCTGTGAATGTGGGGGTCGCCATTAGCATATTCCTTGCCATGCTAGTGAAGAAGTACAGTGAGCTTGATTTTATTCCCGAGACATCTGGAGCTTCGTTAGATTTATTTTTTCTGTATATTGAAGAGAAAAGCATAGTCCATTTTTTTGCTTTAGTAGTGAAGAAATAGTAGTAGTCAGCTTTTATTTTATTTTTTTCTATTTATTTATTTATTTATTTTTTGAGAAGATTGAAAAGAAGTAGAGCTTAAGTAGTTTATTTTTTTTATTTTTTGGGCACATGTAAGAGAGAAAATTGTAGGTCATTCTTCGCCATAGTAGATAAATAAAATAGTTAGCTTTTTTATATTGAGAAGAGAAGATGGAGAGTGTAGTGAGGTAGTTTTTCTTTTATTTTTTATTTTTTCCATCATGTAGAAGTGAAAAGTACAGTTCATTGCTTTAGTTTTTAGTATTATTTATATGTTTTGTTATTTGCTTCTTAGCTGAGACCCAGAAGCTTAGTAGCAAGCATTATTGTACGCAGTCTACATATAATAATTGTCGTTTTTTAATATTCCGTGCCTAACGAGACAGGTTGAATATATAAAATGAGACAAAAAAACATTAGTTAGTACATTTTCATATTCAGGAAGGGAAACTCTGATGGAAAGTTAATGAATTTAGATAAAAAGAACATTAGAGATTCTGATGAAAAATTATGAATAGAATTGTTACATACGGATTTTTTAGCTGGAAATACTTTAGGTCATATAAATTTGTGTCATTTTTAAAAAGAGAATTGTGTTGCAACTTGATAGAATTGTAAAAAGGGGGAAAATATGTAGTCTTTAGCATATATAGTTTTTTTTTCACACACACACACACACACACACACACACACACACACACACACACACACACTATACCCCAGCTGTAGGTTCATTTAATATTCATTTTTTAAGGGGGAAGGGAGAGGAGGACATTCACAGATCCATTCTTTTTTCCTACAGTATTTTTTTATTTTTTTTATTTATACACTTATTTATTTATTTATTTTTCTTCGTCTCCTTTTACTATTAAGAAACAAATATTACTACTCATTATATTTGTTGTGTATGTAGACTTAGCAACTGTGAGTCTTTATTTTCTATGATTATTTTGGTATTTATTTATCTATTTCAATATCTATTTACTTAGCTTCATCTCCCTTACTGCTATATGTAGACAACTCTTTCCTATATGTAGACAACTTTTTCCTATATGTAGACAACTCTTTCCTATATGTAGACAACTTTTTCCTATATGTAGACAACTCTTTCCTATATGTAGACAACTTTTTCCTATATGTAGACAACTTTTTCCTATATGTAGACAACTTTTTCCTATATGTAGACAACTTTTTCCTATATGTAGACAATTTTTCCTATATGTAGACAACTTTTTCCTATATGTAGACAACTTTTTCCTATATGTAGACAACTTTTTCCTATATGTAGACAACTTTTTCCTATATGTAGACAACTTTTTCCTATATGTAGACAACTTTTTCCTATATGTAGACAACTTTTTCCTATATGTAGACAACTTTTTCCTATATGTAGACAACTTTTTCCTATATGTAGATAATTTTTTCCTATGTGTAGACAACTTTTTCCTATATGTAGACAACTTTTTCCTATATGTTGACAACTTTTTCCAATATGTAGACAATTTTTTTATATATGTAGACAACTTTTTTCCTATATGTAGATCATTTTTTCCTATATGTAGACAACTTTTTCCTATATGTAGACAATTTTTCCTATATGTAGACAATTTTTTCCTATATGTAGACAATTTTTTCCTTTCATCAATTGGTATTTATTTACTTTATTTTGATATTTATTCAGTCCTATCTATATTTTTATTTTTACTTTGGTCTACTTTACCACTAAAAAAAAAAAAAATGCATTACCACTTATCATATTCACCGTGTCTATACTTTTCATCAATTGGTATTTATTTACTTTATTTTGGTATTTATTCAATCATCTATTTATATTTTTACCATTGTCTCCTGTACCAAAAAAACACGGTTACTAGTTTTCGTATTTGTCGTGTATATTCTCAGCATGCGACTTTTTAACAGCACGACCAACCAGCAAATGTAAACAGACAAGGAAAACGTGCATGGACATGTCTAGCGAATGTGTATGCCTGTGTATATGTGTGTTCGTGTGTTTGTACAGCCTGTCGTCTATGCATGGTGGATTGACGACACTAATCTAATCTCCACCAATTGCATGGTTGAACACGTTTCCATGCACTACTCCACTCTACTCAATACTCCACTCTGTTCACACTGACTTGGTATTTAAGCTCCGCCCACCAGTCCAGAATCCACCAATAAGGTTTAAACCCATATTTCTCGGAGCCTCAGTTTGCCAGTTAAAAAAAAAAAAGAGTAATACACAAACACACATTCATTTAAGTAGCGGGCTTTTTTATTTTTTTTATTTTTTTATTTTTTTTATTATTATTATATTTTCGCCTGCTGTAAAAAAAAAAAGAGAAAAAAAACCCGTACACATATACACACACACATACGCAAGCTCTCTCTGCATGTACGCCTGTCTGTGCATGTGTGTGTGTGTGTGTGTGTGTGTACATGTGTAGATATAGATGTGACCTTTCTTCCTATATATACAATTTTTTTTTCTCTCTTTTTTTTTACTGTAAATTGAAGGTTTATTTTCTATTCCACACTTTTAACCTTTTCTTTAAGTATAAGTAAGTAAGTTAAGGTTGTAAATATTAAGAGTTGTTTTATTATTATTATTATTATTATTGATATTAGTTTTCTCATTAATTAAATCAGAATGAATTACTTAAACCACTTCATATATATAATTAGGGTACTTATTTTATTGATGATTTAAATACAATGATGAGAATAACAGTAATTTATCAAGTTTTTAAGTTTGTCTGTTTTTACTTCAGTTTCTCAATAAAATATAATGTTTAAATGAGATATAAACTTCATATATATAATTTTAAAAGTTCATATTTAAATGCTAATGACCATATCACATTTATTATTATTATTATTTTTTAGTTTTCAAGGATTTATGAAGGAGTTGTGAGTGTGTTTCTTTCAGCCACACACACACACACATAAATTTACACACTCCCACATACTTCTTTACATATACGCACACACATTCACCACTACCTATGTACGTTTGGAGACGCACACTGGCTTACAAATGCGCACACACCTTATTATATCTTCATTAATAAGCTTGACACCATATGGCAGACCAGAGGCACATTTATTTTGTTTTTCTTTTTTGTTTTATCTTTTTCTTTTTTTCTGGTACACTGCTTGGCTGCCCCCTACAAGCACTCTTAGTTATGCCGTGCTGTGACGAAGGGTGTTAAAATTACCTTAGTTTGCCTTCTACTACTACTACTACTACTATTACTACTACTACTACTTCTATTATCTCTATTGCCACTATTTCTCTTCCGTTCTATTTTATTTATTTCTCTCTGATTCTTTCCTTTCTCTTCTTTTGTTTATATTCTCTTCTTTTCTTTGCTGTATTAATTTCTGTTACTATTTCTTCTTCCTCTTCTTCTTTTTCCTCTTTTTCTTCTTCTTCTTCTTCTTCTTCTTCTTCTACCACCAAGACAGAAATGGAAGCTTGTGTATTAGAAAAAAAATATATAGAACAAATTTTCGCTCTTTTCAAAACAAAGAGATGAAATTTAGAGAAAGATTCAGTACTTTTTTTATTTATCTATCTCTTTATCTATTCAGTACTATCTATTTTTTGTCATTCAATGTTGGAGATGAAAAGTTAAGGAAAGTATTGATATAATTTCCCAAGATGGAGGTTTGCTGAATTTAGGATCTTGGACGTGATTATTTTTTTCTTTATTTGTCTCTTTTAAAACTAGAAATCAGTTTATATTTTTTGTCATTCCCTTTTGGAGATGAAAAGTTAAAGAAAGTATTGATATAATTTCCCAAGATGGAGGTTTGCTGAATTTAGGATCTTGGACGTAATTCTCGTTTTCTTTCTCTCTTTTAAAACCAGAAATCAGTTTATATTTTTTGTCATTCCCTTTTGGAGATGAAAAGTTAAGGAAAGTATTGATATAATTTCCCAAGATGGAGGTTTGCTGAATTAGGATCTTGGACATAATTCTCGTTTTCTTTCTCTCTTTTAAAACCAGAAATCAGTTTATATTTTTTGTCATTCACTGTTGGAAAGTTAAGGAAAGTATTGATATAATTTCCCAAGATGGAGGTTTGCTAAATTTAGGATCTTGGACATAATTCTCGTTTTCTTTCTGTCTTTTAAAACCAGAAATCAATTTATATTTTTTGTCATTCCCTTTTGGAGATGAAAAATTAAAGAAAGTATTGATATAATTTCCCAAGATGGAGGTTTGCTAAATTTAGGATCTTGGACGTAATTCTCGTTTTCTTTCTCTCTTTTAAAACCAGAAATCAATTTATATTTTTTGTCATTCACTGTTGGAAAGTTAAAGAAAGTATTGATATAGTAGTTTTAGGAGCATTGAGTAGCGGGCTTTTTCTTCACATTTGTTACCTTTTGTTATGCCCTTGAACCGACTCCTTTGCTGTAAAAAAAAAAAAAAAAAAATGTCCTAAGATGAAGGTTTGCTAAATTAAAACCTGGACAATGTAAAGTTTTTTCTCCGTTATTTAAAACCAGAAATGAATTAGTGATGTTTTTTTTTAATATTGTTATTGAAAGGGTTTGAAAAGAGGGAGAATTTTGGAAGTTTGGCATCAGTAGCTATATCATTCTATTGACCGGTACTTTTTATATTTTCCATAGATATTTTATTTCTTTAAGTTAGTTTCATCATTTTTTTTCCCTATATTTTTTTTCCTATATGTAGACAATTTTTTCCTATATGTAGACAATTTTTTCCATGTGTAGACAATTTTTTCCTAAATATAGACAACTTTTTCCTATATGTAGACAACTTTTTCCTATATGTAGACAATTTTTTCCTAAATATAGACAACTTTTTCCTATATGTAGACAACTTTTTCCTATATGTAGACAACTTTTTCCTACATGTAGACAACTTTTTCCTACATGTAGACAAGTTTTTCCTATATGTAGACAACTTTTTCCTACATGTAGACAACTTTTTCCTATATGTAGACAACTTTTTCCTATATGTAGACAACTTTTTCCTATATGTAGACAACTTTTTCCTATATGTAGACAACTTTTTCCTACATGTAGACAACTTTTTCCTATATGTAGACAACTTTTTCCTACATGTAGACAACTTTTTCCTATATGTAGACAACTTTTTCCTATATGTAGACAACTTTTTCCTATATGTAGACAACTTTTTCCTATATGTAGACAACTTTTTCCTACATGTAGACAAGTTTTTTTCCCTTATGTAGACAAGTTTTTCCTTTCATGCCTTTTAAATATGGGGGGCTTTTTTTGCCATTTTCCCTCTTGTTGATGTAAGAAGTAATGATAGATTTTGTTTATCCTTCAGTTAGCCAGCCAGGACACAGATAGACTCATATAAGCATAGTAAAATAATAATAATAATGATAATAATAATAATGATCATGAGTTTGCATTATATGTAGGTTGAAATTACATTCTTGAAAAAATAAAAATAAGAAGAAGAGTAGGACATTCAGAAGAGGATATTGTGTTAGTTATTTTGAAACACACACACACAAACGCACACACCTCGTCTACTTACACACTCACTTACGCCCATATTACATCTAGTCAGTCAATTGAACACACACACACACACACACACACACACACACAGCATCCACACACCCACCCACCCACCCACACACCCTCATCCACCCCTCTCTCATCTCCCTTCTCTCCACCCACCCCACTCCAATCCACTCGGCGCCACCTCAGCCGTGCACAGCCGGAGCGGAGTCGGGTCACGGCAGGGGTCGACCGCATCCGTCACCTCATCCACCGCCAGCCTTAGGGACGCCAAGGACATCCACATCACCGAGAACCCTTTACAGAACCCCACGGCCTGAGACTACCCTCAGCAGAACACCAATACTATCCTAACCACTACTACTGCTGCTTCTACGTCCGGTACCTCCGCGGCCTACCAACGCAAGAACAGCCACAACTACAGCTACAGCTCCTACTACCCGAGGAGTGAGAACTACTACTACTGTTGCTGCTGTTGTTTCGTGATTGCGTCGTTCTTCCTCTCGCTCCCGCTCTCTCGTGTCTTCTCGCTCTGCCTGATCTGTTTCCTGTGTCTCTTGTTCCTCTTGTGTTTCCTCCCGATCATCTCGCCGAATCTGTTGTCGCCATTTTCGTAGGTCTATATTTTTTTTTGGTCTTTTTTCCTTTTTCTTTTTTAGATCGTCTTTTTTTATTTTTCCTCTTCCTTATTTTCACTTCTTTTGGTACTCAGATTTTTTTTTCCTCTTCGTTTTTTTTCACTTTTTTTGGGGGTACTCAGATTTTTGGTTTCCCCTTTTTTTGTTGTTTGTTTTTTCCTGTCTTATATTTATTTGCATTTTCTTTGTTTCTCTTTCTCCTTTTTTTTCTCATGCCCATTTCTTTTTTTTTTTTTTACTTTTTCTCCTTTTTAACTTTCTTTTCTGTCACAGGTTTCATTTCCAAATCATCTGCTGGGTATTTTTTTCTATTTTTTCCTTTTTTTCCTTCATTTCTTTCCCACGCCTCAGCCCTTAAACGTTTATTGTAGATAGTTTTATCTTATTTTTTATCGCCAAGGTTATCGCCACACATTTATTTTGTGTTTGTTCGCTCTTTTTAGATTTTATTGAAGATTTTATCCGCGTTTTATTTGCCTTTGTTTTAGTTTTGTAATTTTAGTTTTTGTTGTGTTCCTTTCCTTTTTTATTTTTAGCTGTGATAAATCTTATTGATTTTATTGCTCTCATTCCGTTTTTTCCTTTTTCTTGTTATTGCAAGTAGTCTCCTGTGGGGGGCGAGGGTTTAGCTGCCATGCTAGATTATAGTAAAGAATTTTATTATGTATCATTATTATATTTTCATCTATGTAGCCTCCTTTTTTCATCATATTTTTGCCATATTCAAGTCTAGTAGTAGTGTGTGTGTGTGTATATATATATATATATATATATATATATATATATATATATATATATATATATATATATATATATATATATATATATATATATATATATATATTATTCTCCATATCATCTGTTAACATTTACTCTAATATATTTTAGCATTCTCATTTTTTAGAGTGTTTTATGTCATTTTCTTTTTTCTTCTTTAGTCTCAACCTCATTTTACTCTTTAGAATATTTATTTTTCTTTCTTTTTCTTTTTTGCATTTTATTTTTTCCTGAGTTTGCCGTTGTGAATTAATGACCTAAGGTTGTATTTCATCCTCACTCATTTGCACGCTAAGGAGCAATGAGGCCCAGTCTTTTTTATACACATATTTACTACACTATTATTATTAAACCATTATATTATTGCCTTATGTGTTAGTCTAAGTCTATGCAGCAGAGTCTTAGTGTTATACACCTAGATGACAATGTTTTTGAATATCTATTGTTTTCCCCTTTTTGTGATATTTTATTTGCCTTTGACTTATCTTTAGTTTTTTATGTTTTATATATTCTTTGTCTCATTCAAATCCTCCTTTGGTTTAGTTATTTTCCCCTCCCTGTTTTTCCTTTCTATGTCTTTTTCTTGTTCATTAATTTTCCCCTCCCTGTTTTTTCTTTCTACATCTATTTCTTGTTTACTTTTTTCCCTCCCTGTTTTTTTCCTTTCTTTTTATGTTTTTTTTTCTTGTTTATTTTTCCATCATTTTTTTCCATATTTTTCTTCTCCTTGGTCATTTATTTTTCCTCTTTATTCTTTTCTGTCTTGTTAATCATGTTTCTTATTTTCCTTCTCTTTCTTTTTCTCTCTTTACTTTTTACATTTCTTTTCTGTAATTCTTTTTTTTACTTCTTTTCTCTTTATGTATGTGTGTGTGTGTGTGTGTTTTAACATTGTCTATTTCTCTCTTTCTTTATTTTATTTAACTTTATCTCATTTTATCCGTTTTATTATTATTATTATTTATCTATCTTTTCCTGTTGTTGCGAGTGGGAGCGTCTAACATAAATAAACACATCAATTCAACCTCAGCCGTCCCAAATTACCGTAATAATAATAATAATAATAATAATAATAATAATAATAATAAAAATAACACTCATTGATGCACGCTTCTTCAGGGTACATATAAAAAAAAAAAAAATGTCACATACGGAACTATTTTGAGAATTAAACACGCAAAAAAAAAACCATACAAAAAATACATTACATACATATATACATACATACATTTTTTTTTTTCTGTCAAGTGAATGTCAAGCTATTTTTTTTTTTAACTGTTGGAAATGTTCAATGTTCGTGTTTGTTGAGGATTTTTACGAGAGGCATTTTCGAGAGCTTTTTTTCCCCAAGTCTTAGAAAAGGGAACTTCAGTGTCATGTGTGCTTCAAGATTTTCAGATGTTTTCGAGAGAAGTTTTTAAGTGTGAAAGGAATCCAAACCCATAAGAACTGTCAATTTTTATTTATTTTTTATTTATTTATTTATTTATTTTTCACTGTTGGAAATGTTCAATGTTCATGTCTGTTGAGGGTTTTTGCGAGCGGCATTTTCAAGAGCTGTTTTTATTCTTCCCCCAAGTCTTAGAAAAGGAGCGTTACGGATTCCAAGATTTTGAGGCGTTTTCAAGAAGTATGTCGTTGAAGTCTGTGAAGGGAGTCAGAGTTCGTAGGAAGCATCATTTCGCTAGGATTGCAAGGCCAGTGTTTGTTGCGGTGTTTGTTTGTTTTTGTGACACATATTTCTCCTTTCTGACACTATATAATGCGTCAAAGGAGAAAAGGCGGACATAAACTTGTTATATCTATCTAAACACATCTTTTTTCAAGCAGTAATTTCTTCTATAACATCGTATAATTTGACAAAGGATAAAAGATAGACAAACTTGTTATATCTATCTAAACACATCTTTTTTCAAGCAGTAATTTCTTCTATAACATTGTATAATTTGACAAAGGATAAAAGATAGACAAACTTGTTATATCTATCTAAACACATTTTTTTCAAGCAGTGATTTCTTCTATAACATTGTATAATTTGACAAAGGAGAAAAGACACAAACTTTTTATAATCTGTCAACACCATTTTTTCTAGTTATTTTCTTCTATAACATCGTATAATTTGACAAAGGAGAAAAGGCAGACAAACTTGTTATAATCTGTCAACACATTTTTTTCTTATGTTATTTTCTCCTTTCTAACATAATATAACTTGTCAAAAAGGAGAAAAATCAGACAAGCGCACAAAACAATGTTATCTGTCAACACATCGATATTTTTTTCTCCATCTCACGGGCAGAGGTTCCAAGATGTCTTAGTAATCCAATATATACCATCATACATAATATTCATAACTCCATTTTTCCAACTTTGTAAGGATTTTTATATGTATGTATATGTATAGGTTTGCTCGTAAAGTTGTTTGTTGACATACACAGTTGCTTGCTGACAATCACGACAAAGTTGAGATGGAAAAGACTTCGCCGGGTGTGATAACAGTGAATCTCCTCAGCGGAACAGATTCAGAGATACAAAAATACCCTCTAAAGATCCTAAAATGTCCCACAAAGACCCTAAGATATTCTACAAAGATCCTAAAATGTCACAAAAACATTAGTGTGTCCTACAGAGATCCTGAAATGTCACAAAAATCCTAGTGTGTCCTACAGAGATCCTAATGTGTTCTGAAAATATCTTGAAATGCTAGACAGTAATCCTAATGTGTCCTACAGAGATCCTGAAATGTCACAAAAATCCTAGTGTGTCCTACAGAGATCCTAATGTGTCCTGAAAAGATCCTGAAATACTAGACAAAAATCCTAATGTGTCCTACAGAGATCCTGAAATGTTAGACAAAAATTCTAATAGGTCCTACAGAGATCCTAATGTGTCCTGAAAATATCTTGAAATGTCAGACAAAAATCCTAATGTGTCGTACAGAGATCCTGAAATGTGTCTGAAAAAATCTTAGTATGTCCTTCAAGAACCTATAATTTTTGAATCTGCAAATCTCAACCCCACGAATGTTTAAACCCGCGAATTTCAACCCCATGAATGCTTGAAGCTGAGAATTTTCAGATCCATAAATGCTCAAACCCGCGAATGTCAGGGGGCGACTGTAGTACATGGTTTGTTGTTGACACACACACACACACACACACACAGTCACGTACACACAAATACACTCATACGTACACGATCGAGTTGAAACGTACACACGAGTTGAAACATACACACACACACACACACACATACTTGGCTGTTTCCTATTTTTAAGAGTGGCGGTGGATGAATGGAAAAGACAAAATAGATAAAAAGGTGATATTAAACGTAATCGCATTTGTAAAGTGTCGTACGTGATGTCGGTTCTCTGTGTCAATGAAAAACAGGCTTTGTAACTATAGATATACACCCATCACCATCATTATATTACTCATTATTATTCATATTCTTACCCGTGTATAATGATTAGGCTTCTATTACTACTATTGATTTATTCTTGGTGTCCGTGGCGGTTGGATTACAGTAATTAAGAAACCCATAAAGAAGAAAGAAAAAGTACTATACAAACGTTAAGTGATGTATGATAAGCTATTTTTATGCTATTGATATTTTTAAGGAACGAAAAGATGAAAAAAATAACTTAGTCCCCCCCTTACTCAACCCCCTCCCCTTCATCCCCTCCCCCCCTCCCCAGCCTTCATTACTACACCCAAACATGGCAGCTGAGCGCGTAAAGACAAACAAAAAACAAGAACATTAAGGAGGAAAGTAAACAAACGGGGGCGATTTTAATAAGCGCGCAATGTAAACAACCCCCAGAAATCGGCATCTTCTAACGCGAATTCACCGAAGACGATTTTTCTACCCTCGTTTTTCCTCTTTTTGTATCATTCCCCGCAGCCCCACATCCCCAGCATTCCCTCAGAAGCTGGTTAAGACCCCTGCCTAACCCCTGCCAGAGTCCCATACCAACCCTGAGACGCATAACCACGAGAAACAGAAAACCAAAGCATTATCTTAAACACCATCTTCGCGAATCCACCATACGCGGTTACTCTCTCCCCCCCTCGTTTTTCATCTTTTACATCATTCCCTACACCCTCACAGCCCCCAGCATTCCCTCAGAGGCTGGTTAAGACCCCTGCCGAACCCCTGCCAGAGTCTTATGTAAACCCAGAAGCGAATCAAGACAAAAAAAACAAAAAAACCCTGCCGTGTCAGAAACGACTAAGCGATTCCACCATACGCGGTTTTTCTCCCCCCCTTTATTTTTCCCCTTTTCTATCATCCCCCACAGCCTCACATCCCCAGCATTCCCTCAAAAGCTGGTTAAGACCCCTGTCGAACCCCTGTCAGAGTCCCACGCCAACCCAGAAACGCATAACTAAGATAAACAGGAAAAGAAAACATTACCGGAAATATCATCTTCGCGATTTCACCATTCGCGGTTCCTCTCCCCCTTCGTTTCTCCCTTTTTTTATCCTCCCTCACACCATAACACCCACCATCACCCCCTCAAAAGCTGGTCAAGACCCCTGCCGAACCCCTACCAGCGCCCTATGCCAACGCGAAAGCATATAAAGACGAAAAATAGAAAGTAAACAACACCGTATCCGTTTCCCGCGCAAAACTCGGGCGGACAGGGCAGCTTGGTATTGCAAAAACTTAGTGAGACATTTAATATGCTTTCCATCTCCTTCCTGCCTTCCTGTCCCCTCCTCCTGCCTCTTATTCAGCCTCCAGCCTTGCCTACCCATGAGTGTTATAATAGGGAAGCCTCGGATACAGTTGCAAGAGGTGTAGATTCACTCATATTTTGTAGTTTTGCGAGCGCGGAGGTTCGTTTGCTCATGTAGTGTGTTAGTTCGCGCGTGAGTTGAGCGTTGCGTCGTCGGGTCGAAGTTGTTTTGGATCTTCGGCGCCGCTGTGTAGAGATGCAGTTTACCCTTTCCTTCCTTCTTTCCTTCCTTCAAAAATTTCTCCTATATTTCTTTCCTTTCTTGTTTTTCCTCTCTCCTTTATTCTTCCTTCATTTTTTTCTAATTTCCCCCTTCGTTCCTTATTTCTTTCCTTCCTTTCTTCTTTTCTTCCTTTTTTCATCTTTTCTTTCTTCTCTGCTACTGCTCCTCTTCCTCCTTCTTCTCCCTTTTCCTCCTCCTCCTCTTCCTCCTCCTTCTTCGTCTTCTTCTTCTTCTTCTTCTTCTTCTTCTTCTTCCATATTCACACACACACGCACGTCACAGTAACAAACAGGAGTGGCAGTGTGTGTGTGTGTGTGTGAGAGAGAGAGAGAGAGAGAGAGAGAGAGAGAGAGAGAGAGAGAGAGAGAGAGAGAGAGAGAGAGCAGTACTGTGATCTACATACTAATTCAGACCTGTTGTGTATCTGGCCTGGCTAATGTACACACACACACACACACACACACACACACATACACACACACACACACGTACATACCCACCAATTCACACAATACTTTCACTTTTCCAGAAACGAGAGAGAGAGAGAGAGACTGATTCACTTCCTCGCATCATCTTTCCCAAAACTTAAGACAGAGAAAGGAAACGGAAAACGGCCTCCGCAATAACTTTTAATTCTTTATATAGAGAGATGACAAAAGACGTGTTACTTGTTAATATATGGATGCAACACACACACACACACACACACACACACACACACACACACTTTGTCGTCATTTCAAGATCATATTTTTGTCACGTTCTCTCATTCTCGACATACTTCTCTTTTTTTCATTCTTCCTTCCTTCTTTCTTTCATTCTTGGTCTTTCTGTTACGTAAGTTTATATATATAGTAATTACATCCACTCTATCTTCTTCTTCTTCTTCTTCTTCTTCTTCTTCTTCTTCTTCTTCTTCTTCTCTCGTGTATATAAACATTCTTCCTTTCTTTCTTTCTTCGTTCTTTTCTTTCGTATATTATGGACTTTATACTTTCTTTCTTCTCTCCTCTTCCTTCCTTTCTCTCATGTATTTCTTATGTATTTTTTTTCCTTTCCTTTCGTTTCTCTCTCTCTTGCAAATATAGACTAATAAATTCTATCCTCCTTCATTTGTTCCTCCTTACATCCTCTCCTCCTTCCTTTGTTCCTCCTTTCTTTCTCTCTTACATATATAGACAAATACATTCTTTCCTCCTTCCTTTGTTCCTCCTTACATCATTTCTTCCTTCCTTTGTTCCTCCTTTCTTTCTCTCTTACATATATAGACAAATACATTCTTTCCTCCTTCCTTTGTTCCTCCTTACATCTGTTTCTCCTTCTATTGTTCCTCCGTACTCCCTTTCTCCCTCTCTCTCGCGCGCGCTCATGTAGGCGGTAATAGTGCATTCAAAAGTAAACAAACAAATACTCAAAGTGGCGTTGAAATCAATCCGAAATCGCAAAAGAAAAAAGAAGAGTCGACAGCGCGGTGCTAAAGCGAGTCGCGGAAACTGAATATGTGGCTTTTAATCGAATCGCGAAATCAGAAACCGCACAGCAAAGAGCGGGCCGCAAAATTTGAATGTGTATTGCGTTACCGCGAATTGCGAAGTTGGAATTTTGTGATTAACGAATTGTAAAAACCGAAAATATAACGTTACAGTGAATGAGCCTCTTATTGAAGGGCAAAAATCAAGAGTATTGCGTATAACGAACCACAGAAATCGAGAATATAGAGCGATAATGAATCCAACTTATAGCGAACCGCGTTATTCGAAAGTACCGCATATCACGAACCGCGTACACCGAATATATAACGCTATAGTGAATTCTTTTTACAGCAGCTGCAAAAATCGAAAACATACCGTATAACGAACTGCGAAAACTAAAAAAAACAACGGTATCATGACTTCATCTTATAGCGAAGCGCGAAAATGAACCAATATCGCGAAGAGCAAACCGCGGACGCCGAACAATAGCGAATAACACACGGCAAAAGCCCAAAATACATCGTTATAGTGAGCTTAACCTATAGCAAGCCGCGCGGAAATTTCAAATACTTCGTTATAGTGAACCCATCTTATAGCGAACACCGTTAAAACGTAGCCAGGCGTCACGTAGGGAACCGTAGAGGCACCGCTATCAATACAACGTCTCGTCAGCATCTTCGTCAGCGTCTTCGTCTGCGTCTTGGCTTGTGTCGTTATCGCCGCCGCCGCCTCTTCCTCCTCCTCCTCTTCTTCCCCCGCCTCCTCCGCCGCCGCTATAGTTACAAGCGTCTATCGTACGTGAGCGCGCCGGTTGTATTGTACTGTACATATCGTGATTGTTATTCTACTTTTTGTGTGCTTTGTTGAACTACTCCTGTTGTGAGCGGTTACGAGTTTTAATGGTTTATTCATTTGTTTTATTTGTTTTTTTGTTTATTTTACTTCTTGGGCAGGTTTGAATTAATCAGCCATTTGTTTCACGTTTTTTATATATTTTTTCCACGTGTTTTTCATCTTTTCTTTTGTTTTTCTTCTTGAGCAGGTGTTAATCAGCCTGTTTTTACGTGTTTTTTTTTATTTTTTCCACTTTGTTTTTCATCTGTTCTTTTGTTTTTCTTCTTGGGCAGGTTTTAATCAGTCTGCTTTTTTCATTTTTTCACTTGTTTTTTCATCTTTTCTTTTTTTTTTCTTTTTTCCATTATTTTATTTACCTTTTTCTGTCCTCATGTTTGCTTTCCTCTTTTTTCTTCTCTTCCTCACATCACTCTCCTCCTTGTTTTCTTCTTTTTCCTCTTTTTTCTTTTTTTCATTATCCTTCTCCGTTCAATTTTTCTCATTTCTTTTTTCTTTGTTTTTCCTGTACCCATTTTTTCTACTTTTCTTTAATTTTCCTTTATTTTCCTTCGTTTCCCCAACACACGAAAAAAAAAAATGCAATGTAGAGTTGAAATCAAAGCAAATGACACACGTATATAACATTATTTAATTCTCGTCTATTGTATCTATTTTGCTATTATTTTTTTTATCTGTTTTTCTTTATTATTTTCATTATTTTTTTTCGTATTATAGTAACCTAACATATTATTATTATTTTCTTTTCTGTTTTTTCTTTTATATTTTCATTCTCTCACTGCTTTCTCTGATATTTTCTGTCTCAATCTTTTCCTTATACTTTCTTTCTTTTTCTTTCTCCAATACTTTCATTCTCATTCTCTTATTTTCCAATATTTTCTTGCTTATACTTTCTCCTATACTTTCTTCCTTTTATTCTTTCTCCCACACTCTCTTTCTTTTTCTCTTTCATATTTTCTCTTTTTATTACTCTTCTCATCATTTCTCTTAAATTTTACCTTTTATTACTTTTATCAATATCACCATTATTATCATTTCTATTTCTTTATTAGTTTCACACGAAGCTTATGTAAGTTTTCCACACACTACTAAGAATTATGAAGGTAATCCTAAAGAGAATTAATATTGATAAGAACGAACCCCCTTGAACCCCCCCTTAAACACCACCCCACCCACCTTGGTATATATATAGTCAACAAGTAGGCTATGAAGAAGGAAAAAAAATAAACGAGAGAAAAACACGAATGAAATAAATAAATGAATAAAAAATAAACAAAAATGACAAAAAGTGAATGTTGTTTTTAATTATCCTTGTTATTGTTGTTGTTGTTGTTGTAGTAGTAGTAGTGGTAGTGGTGGTAGTAGTAGTAGTAGTAGTAGTAGTAGTAGTAGTAGTAGTAGTAGTGGTGGTTATAGTGGTGGTTGTAGTAGAAGTAGTGGTAGTGGTAGTAGTAGTAGTAGTAGTAATAGTAGCAGAGAGAGAGAGAGAGAGAGAGTGTGTGTGTGTGTGTGTGTGTGCAATCATAATTTCCTTTCATGTGTATGTATTTTGAGAAGAGAAAATGTCAGGGATTAAATTACACACACACACACACACACACACACACACACACACACACACATACAGGCACGTATACAGAGGAAATGGCTGGCGTCTCTCTCTCTCTCTCTCTCTCTCTCTCTCTCTCTCTCTCTCTCTCTCTCTCTCTCTCTCTCTTTTTGTTTCCCACCTTACATTCATATCTTCTTCCATTCCTCCTCCTCCTCCTTTTCTTCTTCCTCCTCCTCCTCCTCCTCCTCTTCTTCCTCTTCCTCCTCCTCCTCCTCCTCCTCCTTCTCCTCCTCCTTCTCTTCTTCCTCCTCCTCTTCTTCCTCTTCCTCCTCCTCTTCCTTCAACACATTTTAGCCAGATGTTGACTTTTTAACTTCGAAATACAAACAAACACAAAATTTTCTTCCCTCGCTCGCAACACACACACACACACACGCACACACACACACACACAGGGATAATAAAAGACAAACACTATTTTTTCTCATATCCTCCTCCTCCTCCTCCTCCTCCTCCTCCTCCTCCTCCTTCTCCTCCTCCTCCTCCTCCTCCTTCTTCTTCTTTGTTCCTGTTTAACTTTCATCTTTCTCCTTTTTTTCTCATTTCTTTTTTTTTCTTTCTCAGTTTCTTTTCTTCTCCAGTTTGTCGTTTACTTCTTCCTCCTCCTCCTCCTCCTCCTCTTCCTCCTCCTCCTCCTCCTCCTCCTCCTCTTCAAGCTTCTTCACGCACTTGTCTTCCTTTCTCTTCTTTTCTTCTCTAATGCAAGACAAACAGACTAATGTAAATGTGACCTGGATACAAGTAGTAGTAGTAGTAGTAATAGTAGTAGCAGTAGTAGTAGTAGTAGTAGTAGTAGTAGTAATGGTGGACCTGGTGGTGGCAGTGATGGTGGTTGTTGTTGGTGGTGGTGGTAATAGTAGTAGTAGTAGTAGTAGTAGTAGTAGTAGTAGTAGTAGTAGTAGTAATGTTATTATTATTATTATTTTGTCCAATTATTTAGTTTGTTAATTGCTGTCTCAGGGGTAATTAGGTCACATATCAAAGGCCTCTCTCTCTCTCTCTCTCTCTCTCTCTCTCTCTCTCTCTCTCTCTCTCTCTCTAATTTCCTCCTGCTCCTCCTTTCTCACATATTATTTCGATTACTCCATTTCCTCTTTCTTCCTTTCTTCTTTCTCTCATTCATCCTTCTCCTTCTTTATTTTTCTCTCTTTCTTTCCTTTTATTCTCTCTTCCTTCCTTCCTTTGTTCCTTCCTTCCTTTCTTTCTTCCTTTCTTCCTTCATTCCTTTTCTCCTTTTTTTCTTTCTTTCTTTTTCCTTTCTTTCATCCTTCCTTCCTTCCTTTCTTTCTTTCTTTCTTTCTTTTTTCCTTTCATCCTTCCTTCCTTCCTTTCTTTCTTTCTTTCTCTCCTTCCTTCCTTCCTTCCTTCTCTCCTTTCTTTCTTTCTTTCTTTCTTTCTTTCTTCCTTCCTTTCTTCCATCAGTTTCCTCCTCCTCTTTTTCCTTCTCTCCCTTGGTCTCCCTATCTTACCACACTCCCTTTCTCTCCCTCTCCTTCTCTTCCTTTCTCTCCCTTCCTCTTTCTCTCCCTTTTTTCAATTTTCGTTCTTTCCTTCTCTCCCTTCCTCTCCCTATTTTATCACACACCCTATCTCTCCCTCTCCTTCTCTTCCTTTCTCTCTCTCTCTCTCTCTCTCTCTCTCTCTCTCTCTCTCTCTCTCTCTCTCTCTCTCTCTCTCTCTCTCTCCCTTCTTTCCATTCCCGTCCTTTCCTCTCTCCCTTGCTCTACCTCTCCTTCTCTCCCTTTCTCTCCCTTCTCTCCCTTTCTCTCCTTTCTCTCCCTTCCTCTT
>NC_066569.1:4137016-4144516 GCF_024679095.1 Eriocheir sinensis | reverse complement strand
TGAGAAAGAAAATAATGATGAAAGACGAAAAAAAATTAATATACAAGACGTTTAATTAATGGGCAAAAAAATAATGACAAAACGAGAATTATAATGAAAAAATGATGGGAAATGAGAGAAAATGAGAGGATATGAAAACGGAAGACGATGAGAAAGAAAATAATGATGAAAGACGGGAAAAAAAATAATATACAAGACGTTTAATTAATGGGCAAAAAAATAATGACAAGAGAATTATAATGAAAAAATGATGGAAAATGAGAGAAAATGAGAGGATATGAAAACGGAAAACGATGAGAAAGAAAATAATCATGAAAGACGGGAAAAAAATAATATACAAGACGTTTAATTAGTAATGGGCAAAAAAATAATGACAAAAGAATTATAATGAAAAAAAATGATGGAAAATGAGAGAATATGAAAACGGAAGACGATGAGAGAGAAAATAATGATGAAAAACGGGAAAAAAAAGTTAATATACAAAACATTAAAAAGGAAAAAGAAGAATGATGACAAGACGAGAATTATAATGAAAAATGAGAAAAAAAAGGAAATTGGGAAAAGACCAGAAATAACATGACGACGTTAAGACAAAAAATAAATAAAAATGGAGCAATTGAAGTGACGGAATGAGACAAAAAAATATATATACACGAAAAGAAAAAAGAAAACGAGTTAAAACAGGAAATTGAAAAGAAAAAAAGATAGACGAAAAAATAAAAAAAAGCTCAAACCACGCATAAGAAATTAAATAACCAAAACAAAAAAAAAATACAGTTAGCTAATGAGCCTAACTAGTAATGATGATGTATAATTAAAGAGAATGTGAGTAAAGATGAAAACAAAGAAATAAAATAACTTGAAATAAAGGAAGGTTCAGAAAGAGGGAAGCGAAGGGAGAGAAAGAGGAAAGAGGAGAAGGAGGAGGGAAGAGGAGAAGGATATGGAGAGAGAGAGAGAGAGAGAGAGAGAGAGAGAGAGAGAGAGAGAGAGAGAGAGAGAGAGAGAGAGAGAGAGAGAGAGAGAGAGAGCATAAGAACATAAGAGGAAGGAAGAGGAGAAATAGATATGGAGAGGAGTGAAGACGAGAGAGAGAGAGAGAGAGAGAGAGAGAGAGAGAGAGAGAGAGAGAGAGAGAGAGAGAGAGAGAGGAAATGGAGGGAGAGAGAAAATAAACCATAATTAAGACCCGTATGAAAAGGTTTTTATATACACACACACACACACGCACACAGCTGATTGGCGCGCTGACCAGCCAATCACATGAGAGGATGAATAGATTGAAGAATAAATTGATGGATGAGAGAGAGAGAGAGAGAGAGAGAGAGAGAGAGAGAGAGAGAGAGAGAGAGGTATAGCATTCACCTCCATATTCATTTCTATTATTATTATTATTATTATTATTATTATTATTATTTTCACCATGTAATTTAAGACGAAGGTAATGATTAAGATACAGGTAACTTGATTAATTAGTTGGCAAGGTCTACAGGTAAGAGAGGAGGAGGAGGAGGAGGAGGAGGAATGAATGAAGGAATGTATGGGAGGAAGAGGAAGAGGAGAAAAGGGAGGTAGAAATGAAAGTGAAAGGAAGGAAAGAAGGAGAGAAGGAGGAGGAGGAGGAGAAATGTATGGAAAGGAAGAAGAGGAGGAAAGAAGAGAAGAAGGAAGAGAAAGGAGGAGAAGAAAGATCAGGTTAGAAAAAAGAAGTTGGAAGAAGAGAAAGCGAAAGAGGAAATAGAAGGAAGAGAAAGAAAGAGGAAGAAGGGGGAAAAGAAGGAGAAAGAGGAAACAAGAAGAAAGGAAGGAAGATAGGAAAAGCTAGATTAGGAAAGGAAGGTGAAGAGAAAGCGAAAGGAGGAATAGAAGGAAGGAAGAGAAAGGAGGAATAAAAGAAAGACTGGATTAGGAAAGGAAGGTGAAGGAAGAGAAAGTCGAAGGAAGGAAGGAAAGGAGGAAGAGAGGAAAAGTTAGATAAGGAAAGAAAGGTGAAGAGAAAGCGAAAGAGGGAATAGAAGAAAAGAAGAGAAAGGAGGAATAGAAGAAAGACTAGATTAAGAAAGGAAGGTGAAGGAAGAGAAAGTCGAAGGAAGAAGGAAAAGAGGAAGAGTTAGATTAGGAAAGGAAGGTGAAGAGGAAGCGAAAGAGGGAATAGAAGAAAGGAAGAGAAAGGAGGAATAAAAGAAAGACTGGATTAGGAAAGGAAGAGAAAGTCGAAGATTAGATAATTTTACAAGCGAAAGAGGAAGAAGGAAAGTAAGAAAGAGAAGAAAGAAGGAATGGAAGAGAAGGAGGAGGAGAAGGAAAGGAAGGAAGGAAGGAAAATTAGATAATATTACAAGCAAAAGAGGAAGAAGGAATATAAGAAAGAGGAGAGAGGAGGAAGAAGGAAGAGAGAGGAAAGGAGGAGAAAGAAAGAAGGGAAGAAGAGGAGGAGGAGGAGGAAGAGGAAACAGGCCATGGGAAAGAAGATGGAGGAGGAGGAGGAGGAGGAAGAAGAGGAGGAGGAGGAGGGAACTTGTATGGACTGACTATCTTCCTTCTTCCTCCCCTCCTCCTCCTCCTCCTCCTCTTCACTCATTTAGGCCTATCTACCCATAAGCCTGCCCAATACCCTCCTCCTCTTCCTCCTCCTCCTCCTCCTCCTCCTTGTTTATTTTCGTCATAGAAGTGGCGTCGGAGTGGAAGATTGGAGGAGGTGGAGGAGGAGGTGGAAGAAGAGGAGGAGGAGGAGGAGGAGAAAGGTGAAGCAATAGAGAACGGTATCAGAGAGAGAGAAAGAGAGAGAGAGAGAGAGAGAGAGAGAGAGAGAGAGAGAGAGAGAGAGAGAGAGAGAGCATTACACTACAATCCCAAAACGCACATGACCTCACGTACACACACACACACACACACACATCCGTCCTTCATTCACTCAAATTAACATCCCTATTCACACACATTTCCCCCCCCCCCCCCCTCTTCTCTCCCTCCCTCCCTTCCTCTCCCTCCCTCCCTCCCTCCCTCTCCTTAAGCTCCCCTAACCTTTCTCTTTTATTTCCCTTCCTTCCTCTTCCTCCCCCCCTCCCTCCTCCTCTTCCTCCTCCTTTATTTCCATTTGAACTCTTCCCTCCCTCTCCCTTCCCTCTCCCTTCCCTCCCTTCGTTAATCTTCTTGTTTTCCTCTTCCTCTTTCCTCTTCTTCCCTTCTTCCCTCCGTTTCTGTTTCTTTCTTCCTTTCCTCTCCCTTCCTACCTTGTTTAATCTCCCTATTTTTCTTTCTCTCCCTTCCTCTTTCCTCCCTTTCCTCTTAACTTCTCTTCCTTTCTTCCTCTTTACCCTTCCTCTTTCTTCTTCTTTCATAATTGATCTTGTTTTCCCATTTTTTCCTTCCTTTTCATTTTTCCCTTTTCCTCTTCCTTCCTTCCTTCCTTCTTTCCTTCCTTTCTTCTCCATTCCTTCCTTACTTTTTCTCTTTCCTAATTTTCTATCTCCATTTCCTTCCATTTCCTTCATTCCCTCCTCTTTCCCATTCCTTTCCCCCTCTCTCTCTCTTCCCCTTCCTCTTCCCCTCCTCTTCTCCTCCTCCTCCTCCTCCTCTTGTACCTCTTTCTCGACTTATTTCTGTCTTTCTATCTATCTGTATATACCTCTCCTCCTCCTCCTCCTCTTCCTCCTCCTCCTCCTCCTCCTCTTCCTCCTTCTCATCCTCCTAACTCTCCTCTTCTTAGTTTTCCTTTTCTCTCTTTCTCCTTTATTCCTTCCTTCTGTCTTCCTCTCCCTTCTCTATATTCCTCCTCCTCCTTCCTGAAACACGCGAATCACTGTAAAAAAGCATACAACAAGGCCAACATTATGCTCGGGTTCATAGCGAGGAACTTCGAGTGTAAAACACCAGACGTGATGCTATCCTTGTATAATTCCATGGTAAGACCGCACCTCGAGTATGCAGTACAGTTCTGGTCTCCCAATTACAGAAAGGACATTGCTTTACTGGAAAGGATTCAACGACGCGCCACAAAGATGATTCCAACCTTCAGGGCTCAACCGTACGAGGAACGACTCAAGCGACTCAATCTCTTTACATTGGAGAAAAGACGCCTACGAGGGGATATGATTCAAGTCTTCAAGTATCTAAAAAAGTTCAATAACGTCGATTACTCCAAATTCTTTGAACTGCAAACCAACTCAAGAACTAGAAATAACGGTTTACCCATTCAGTCGAGTCGATGTAACACAGACATTGGAAGGAGTTTCTTTTCAAACCGAGTCGTCCGCCACTGGAACAATCTTCCCTCAGAAGTAGTAAATGCAAATACCATCAACTCCTTCAAATATAGAATCGACCGTCATTTCGCTGCGTCAGGAGTAAACTGAATAACGAGGGGCTTCCATCTGCTCCTCAATATCGAGGTGCTTTCATCTGCTCACCAAGCCCCAAGTGGCGGTCGAGCAGATTAAATCACCCAAGCGGGCGACCTCGTAATGAGCCAATAGGCTTTCTGTTGCCTGCATTTCCATGTTTCCATGTTTCCATGTTTCCTCTTTCTCTTCTCTTTTCAACCTCTTCTACTCTTGTTCCTATGTCTTTCTCCTCTCCTTTCCTTCTGAATCCTCCTCCTCCTCCTCCTCCTCCTCCTCCTCCTGCTGCTGCAATCCTCACACCATTACTCACCTCCTCCTCCTCCTCCTCTTCCTCTTTCTCCTCTTTTCAACCTCTTCTATTCCAGTTCCTATGTCTCCTCTCCTTTCCATCTTTCTCTTCTCCCTCCCTTCTATATCCTCCTCCTCCTCCTCCTCCTCCTGCTGCAATCCTCACACTATTACTCACCTCCTCCTCCTCCTCCTCCTCCTCCTCTTCTTCCTCCTCCGTCTGGCAGCGAGGGAGGTGACTGGACTCAACCCGGAGACACTATCGTACTTTTCCACATTATTTGTTTACTGAGAGAGAGAGAGAGAGAGAGAGAGAGAGAGAGAGAGAGAGAGAGAGAGAGAGAGAGAGAGAGATTTTTTCGTTTTTTCTTTTCCTTTTTATTTTTTTTTGTCTTCTCTTCCATCCCTTCTTTTTTTCTTCTCTCTACGTGTTGTCCTCCTCCTCCTCCTCCTCCTCCCTTGAATTTTCCCACACTCCCTCCTGCTTCTTCTATTACCCTCCTCCTCCTCCTCCCCCCCTCTTCATAGGAAATACCATGCCCTCTTCCCCTCTTCCCCCTCCTCCTCCTCTTCCTCTTCTTTTTCCTTGTCCCCCCTCATTCTCAGTACTCTACATAACTAACCTCTCCTCCTCCTCCTCTTCTCCTCCTCCTCCTCCTCCTCCTCGACAGTTCAGGGTCATCGTAGTCTAACAGTTGTCACAGTAACTTGATACAGAGGAGGAGGAGGAGGAGGAGGAGGAGGAGGGAGGAGTTGCGTTCCCGGATGATGAGTGTGAAAAGGAGGAGGAGGAGGAAGGTAAGGGAAGAGGGGAGGAGAAGAAAATGGAAGGAGAATATGGAAGAGAGGGAAGGAAGAAGAGAAGAAGGGAGGGGAGGAGGAGGAGGAGGGGGAGGGAAGGGAAGAGAAGAAAATGGAAGGAGAATAGAGGAGAGGGAAGGAAGAAGAGAAGAAGGGAGGGGAGGAGGAGGAAGGGAAGGGAAGGGAAGGGAAGAGAAGAGGGGGGAAGAGAAGAAAATGGAAGGAGAATAGAGGAGAGGGAAGGAAGAAGAGAAGAAAATGGAAGGAGAATAGAGGAGAGGGAAGGAAGAAGAGAAGAAAATGGAAGGGAGGGAAGGAAGAGGAAAGGTGAAAGGGGAAGAGGGAAGGGAATAAGAGGAGAGAAGGACACAGTAAGAGGAGGAAGAGGAAGAGGAAGAAGAGGAAGGATGCTACATTGTGTCCATCTGTTATTGGAAAGAAGAGGAGGAGGAGGAGGAGGAAGGGATTGTCACGTTCAGCTGTAGGACAAGGTGTTGGAGGGGAAGGGAAGGGAAGGGAGGGAAGAGGAAGGAAAGGGAGGGAAAGAAAGGGAAGAGGAATGAGAGGGAAGAGGAATGGGAGGAAGGGAAGGGATGGGAGAGGAAGGAAAGGAAAGGAAAGGAAGGGAAGGGAAGGGAAAGGAAAGGAAAGGGAAGGGAGGGAAGAGGAAGGAAAGGGAGGGAAAGAAAGGGAAGAGGAATGAGAGGGAAGAGGAATGAGAGGGAAGGGAAGGGATGGGAGAGGAAGGAAAGGAAAGGAAAGGAAGGGAAGGGAAGGGAAAGAAAGGGAAGAGAAGGGAGAACACGAGGAAACTAGGGAGAATGAGATGGATAAAGGGAGGAAGGAAAGGAAACAAGGGAGGAAGGGAGAAGGAAAGATGAAAGTGAAATCAGGAAAATAAGAAAAGAAAGAAGAGGATGAAGGAGAAATGGAGGAAAGAGAAGGAAGGGAGAAAGGAGAAAGGGAAGGGAATGGAGAGAAGAGAGAAGGGAGAGAAGAGAGAGGGAAGTGAAGAGAAGGGAAACAAATGAAAGGAAGGGAGAGAAAGGGTGATAATTGAAGGAAAGGGAGGGAGAGATGGGGAAGGGAGGGAAAGAGAATGAGAGAAAGGGAGAGAATTGAAGGAAAGGGGAGGGAGAGAATGGGAAGGGAAATGGGAGGGAAAGAGAATGAAAGGGAGATAATTGAAGGAAAGGGGAGGGAGAGAATGGGAAGGGAAATGGAAGGGAGGGAAAGAGAATGAGAGAAAGGGAGATAATTGAAGGAAAGGGGAGGGAGAGAATGGGAAGGGAAATGGAAGTGAGGGAAAGAGAATGAGAGAAAGGGAGATAATTGAAGGAAAGGGGAGGGAGAGAATGGTAAGGGAAATGGAAGGGAGGGAAAGAGAATGAGAGAAAGGGAGATAACTGAAGGAAAGGGGAGGGAGAGAATGGGAAGGGAGGGAAAGAGAATGAAAGGGGGAGAATTGAAGGAAAGGGTGAGGGAGAGTAGGGGAAGGGAGGGAAAGGGAGATAATTGAAGGAAAGGGGAGGGAGAGAATGGGAAGGGAAATGGAAGGGAGGGAAAGAGAATGAAAGGGAGATAATTGAAGGAAAGGGGAGGGAGAGAATGGTAAGGGAAATGGAAGGGAGGGAAAGAGAATGAAAGGGAGATAACTGAAGGAAAGGGGAGGGAGAGAATGGGAAGGGAGGGAAAGAGAATGAAAGGGGGAGAATTGAAGGAAAGGGGAGGGAGATAAGGGGAAGGGAGGGAAAGGGAGATAATTGAAGGAAAGGGGAGGGAGAGAAGGGAAAGGGAAGGGAGGGAAAGAGAGAATGAGAGAAAGGGAGATAATTGAAGGAAAGGGGAGGAAGAGAAGGGAAAGGGAAAGGGAAGGGAGGGAAAGAGAGAATGAGAGAAAGGGAGATAATTGAAGGAAAGGGGAGGGAGAGAAGGGGAAGAGACAGGGAGATAATTGAAGGAAAGGGGAGGGAGAGAAGGGGAAGGGAAAGGAGATAATTGAAGGAAAGGGAGGAGAGAAGGGAAGGAAAGGGAAGGAGGAAAGAGAGAATGAGAGAAAGGGAGATAA
>NC_066569.1:4127016-4134516 GCF_024679095.1 Eriocheir sinensis | reverse complement strand
AGAGAGAGAGAGAGAGAGAGAGAGACCCCCACCCCACACCCACACACACACACACACACACACACACACGCACATATCAATATCACAAGCTCTCCCTTCTTCGGCCATTCCCTTGAGACCGGTTCCAACACTATGTCAACCAGCCAATCAATCCTTTGCCCTACAAGCTCTCTACGACCCACCTTGACAAATTAAATATTGGGGCAGGTGTGAACGACTTTTGCAGGCTAATGACGCAAGGGAGGGCAGGGAAAAAGGTTGATTGGAAGTGAGGTGAGGTGAGGTGAGGTGAGGTGTGTGGAATTTAACGAAGATGGGGAACTATTTTGAAACTGACTGACTGACTGGGTGATTGAGTGACTGACTGGGTGGCTGATTGACTGCCTGGCTGATTGATTGGCTGACTGAATGATTGACTGAGGGTAACTAACTGACTGATTGAGTGATTAGTTGACTGACTGACTGGCTAACTGATTGACTGACTGACTGACTGATTTACTGACGAACTAATTGACTGACTGACTGAATGACTAACTGACTTACTGACCGAATAACTGACTTGCTGACTGGCTGGTTGACTGACTGGCTGATTGAGTGACTGGCCATCCGACTGATTGAATGAATAACTAACAGATTAACTGGTTGGCTGATTGACTTACTGACTGACTGACTGACTGGATGATTGAGTGACTGACTGAGTTGCTGATTGACTGACTGACTGACTGGGTGATTGAGTGACTGATTGACTGGAAAGAGAGGAGGAAACATAAGAATGGAAGGACGAAGAATATGCAATTATTAAAGTTCAAGAGGAAATGAGAAGAGAAAATAAAGGAGAAAATAAAAAGAAAGACGAAGAATGAGAGAAATTAATATATAAAGGAAGATAAAGGAGAGACAAAAAGAAGAGAAAGCGAACAAAGAGAAAAGAAGGAAAGATAAAGAAAGAGATAAAAAGAGAAAATTATATATAAGTAAAAAAAATTGAAGAATAAGAAAAAGAAAGAAAGAAAAAAGATAGAAGAGAAAGATAATAAAGTGTTGAAAATAAGAAAGTAAGAAAATAGGAGATGAAGGAAAGGAAAATGGGAAGAGGGAAAAGAAGAAAAATTATAAGAAAACGGAGATATGACAAAGAAAACGGAGATATGCAAAGAAAACGGGGATATGACAAAGAAAACGGAGATATGACAAAGAAAACGGAGATATGCAAAGAAAACGGAGATATGACAAAGAAAACGGAGATATGACAAAGAAAACGGAGATATGCAAAGAAAACGGGGATATGACAAAGAAAAAGGAGATATGACAAAGAAAACGGAGATATGACAAAGAAAACGGAAATATGACAAAGAAAACGGAAATATGACAAAGAAAACGGAGATATGACAAAGAAAACGGAGATATGACAAAGAAAACGGAAATATGACAAAGAAAACGGAGATATGACAAAGAAAACGGAGATATGACAAAGAAAACGGAGATATGACAAAGAAAACGGAGATATGACAAAGAAAACGGAGATATGGCAAAGAAAACGGAGATATGACAAAGAAAACGGAGATATGACAAAGAAAACGGGGATAGGCAAAGAAAACGGATGATGGGAAACAAGTGAATGAAGGAATAGAGGGAGGGAAAGATATTGAATAGAAAGAGAAGGGATGGACGAAAATGGGGAAGGGGAGAAAGGGGAGGAAATTGAATAGGAAGGGGAGGGCGAGAGAGAGAGGATGGAAGGAAAGGCTTAGAAGAAAGGAGGAAAGGGGAAGAATTGGATGAAAAGGAGGAGGAGGAAGAGAGGGAGAGAAGAAGCATGGAGGAGAGAAAAGAAGAAGAGAAAATATGATCATGAAGCGATAACTATAAGAAACGAAGTAAAAGGTTGAAAAATCGAATCAAAGAAGAATGAGAAGGAAAAAAAGTGAAAGACGAGGAGAAAAAAGAAGAAAATAAAGACAAAATAAAGAAAGAAGAGAGAAAAACAAGAAAACACTATACATAAATAAAAATAAATAAAGGAAAAAAAGAAGAGAAAGAAGAAGAGAAAACAGACTAAATAAAGAAAGATAAAGATAAAGAAGAGAAATACAATACCCATAAGAAAACAAACAAACTAAATAAATAAAAACAAATAAAGGAAAAAAGAAGAGAAAGAAGAAGAGAAAACAGACAAAATAAAGAAAAATAAAGATAAAGAAGAGAAATACAATAGACACAAGAAAACGAGCAAAATAAATAAATAAAAGTAAATAAAGGAAAAAAGAAGAGAAAGAAGAGAAAACAGACAAAATAAAGAAAGAGAAAGATAAGAAGTGAGAAAAACAATAGCCACAAGAAAACAAACACAAAATAAATAAATAAAAATAAATAAAGAAAAAAAAGAAGCGAAAAAGAAGAGAAAACAGACAAAATAAAGAAAAGAAGATAAGAAGAGAGAAATACAATACCCGCAAGAAAACAAACACAAAATAAATAAATAAAAATAAATAAAGAAAAAAAAGAAGAGAAAAAGAAGAGAAAACACAAAATAAAGAAAGAGAGGAAAAGAAAAAAAAACATTAACCTTAAGAAAACAAGCACAAAATCAATAAATAAAGAAAAGAAGAGAAAAAAGAAGAAGAGAAAGAAGAAGAGACAACAGGTAGAGGAGGAGCGTCTCACCTGTGCTTCTCAACTTCGGCTATTAATTAACCGCTATTACCTGCCACACATCACCTGGACGTAATTACCCATCGTTTTCTTTAATTAGGGGAGAGGAGAAAAAGGGGGGAGGGGAAGAGAGAGTGGAGAGGAGATTGAATATGAAGAGGGGAAGGAGGGGGAGAGAGGGGAGGAGAAAGATTGAATATGAAGGGGGAAGGAGGGAAGGGGAAGAGAAAGGGGAGAAGAGAGATTGAATTTGAAGTGGGAGAGGGGAGGGAATGAATATGAGAAAGAGGGGAGAGAAGGTGGAAGAGAGGAATGTAGGGAGAGGAAAAAAAGAGAGAGGGGAGAAGATAGAATGAGGAAAGGGGAGAGAGAGGGGAGGATAGCATAAGGAGGGGCGAAAGGGAGGAAAAGGAAAAGGAAGGGAGAAATAGAGGGAGAGGAAGAAAGTCATGGGTATTGAAAAGAAAGGAAAAGAGAAGGAAGAAACGATAATGGGAAAGGGAAGGAAAAGATGGAAAGGAAGAGGAAAAGGAGAAATATAGGAAAGGAAGAAAGGGAAAGAAATTGAATAGTATTAGGAGAGCAGGAAAAAAATATATAAATAAGGAAGCAGAAAGAAATTGAATAGGGAGAAAAAGAGAAAAAAGACGAAGAAATTGAATAGGAAAAGGGAACAGGGAGAAATGTGAATAAACGAAGGGAATAGGGGAAAAGGGCGAAAGGGAAAGAAAATGAATGGAAAAGGGAGGGGAAGGAAAGAGGGAGAGAAGAAGATAAAAAGCAGAGAAAGAGGAGAGACAAAAGAAGGGTAAGAAATTGAATAGAAAAGAGAGAGAGAGAGAGAGAGAGAGAGAGAGAGAGAGAGAGAGAGAGAGAGAGAGAGAGAGAGAGAGAGGAAATGAAGTAAATAGGAAAAAAGGATGAAAGAGTAAATAAGGAAGATAAAAAAAGTCACTAACCAACATACTAACAAACGAAACTTGACATAAACAAACTCGAACAACAACAACAACAATAATGATGTATGTAGTAATTACCTAAACACTGACGAATGTATTAATAAAGCCGTGAATCACTACCTTCTGACGGGACTCCATATACCTGAGTGACGTGACGCTAATTAAGACTCAGGTGAGGAGGCCGGCCGTGACTATGAAAGAAAGTGAAAGGGGAAAGGTTATAGAGAGGGAGAATGGAGGAAAATGTGATAAAAGAGAGGAAGAAGGGAGGAAAAGAAGATTAAGGGAGAGTGAAAGAAAGTGAAAGGGAAAAGGTTATAAAGAAAGGGAGAATGGAGGAAAATGTGATAAAAGAGAGGAAGAAGGGAGGAAAAGAAGATTAAGGGAGTGAAAGAAAGTGAAAGGGAAAAGGTTATAGAGAAAGGGAGAATGGAGGAAAATGTGATAAAAGAGAGGAAGAAGGGAGGAAAAGAAGATTAAGGGAGAGTGAAAGAAAGAAAGTGAAAGGGAAAAGGTTATAGAGAAAGGGAGAATGGAGGAAAATGTGATAGAAGGGAGGAAAAGAAGATTGAGGGAGAGTGAAAGGGAAAAGGTTATAACGAAAGGGAGAATGGAGGAAAATGTGATAAAAGAGAGGAAGAAGGGAGGAAAAGAAGATTAAGGGAGAGTGAAAGAAAGTGAAAGGGAAAAGGTTATAGAGAAAGGGAGAATGGAGGAAAATGTGATAAAAGAGAGGAAGAAGGGAGGAAAAGAAGATTGAGGGAGAGTGAAAGAAAGAGAAAGGGAAAAGGTTATAAAGAAAGGGAGAATGGGAGGAAAATGTGATAAAAGAGGAAGAAGGGAGGAAAAGAAGATTAAGGGAGAGTGAAAGAGAAAGGGAAAAGGTTATAGAGAAAGGGAGAATGGGAGGAAAATGTGATAAAAGGGAGGAAAAGAAAGATTAAGGGAGAGTGAAAGAAAGTGAAAGGGAAAAGGTGATAAAGAAAGGGAGAATGGAGGAAAATGTGATAAATGGGAGGAAGAAGGGAGGAAAAGAAGGTTAAGGGAGAGTGAAAGAAAGTAAAAGGGAAAAGGTTATAAAGAAAGGGAGAATGGAGGAAAATGTGATAAAAGAGAGGAAGAAGGGAGGAAAAGAAAGATTAAGGGAGAGTGAAAGAAAGTGAAAGGGAAAAGGTGATAACGAAAGGGAGAATGGAGGAAAATGTGATAAAAGAGAGGAAGAAGGGAGGAAAAGAAGATTAAGGGAGAGTGAAAGAAAGTGAAAGGGAAAAGGTTATAGAGAAAGGGAGAATGGAGGAAAATGTGATAAAAGGGAGGAAGAAGGGAGGAAAAGAAGATTGAGGGAGAGTGAAAGAAAGAAAAAGGGAAAAGGTTATAAAGAAAGGGAGAATGGAGGAAAATGTGATAAAAGGGAGGAAGAAGGGAGGAGAAGAAGATTAAGGGAGTGAAAGAAAGTGAAAGGGAAAAGGTGATAACGAAAGGGAGAATGGCAGAAAATGTGATAAAAGAGAAGAAGGGAGGAAAAGATTGAGGGAGAGTGATATAAAGAAAGGGAGATTGGAGGAAAATGTGATAAAAGAGAGGAAGAAGGGAGAAAAAGAAGATTAAGGGAGAGTGAAAGGGAAAAGGTTATAAAGAAAGGGAGAATGGAGGAAAATGTGATAAAAGGGAGGAAGAAGGGAGGAAAAGAAAGATTAAGGGAGAGTGAAAGAATGAGAGAGAGTGGAAGGGAGTAAATGGTGAATGAAAAGGGAAGAGGAAGAAAGAAAGAAAGAAAGAAAGGAGAAAGTAAAAGATGGAAAAACAGAAGAAGGAGATGATAAAGAAAGGAATCAATAGACGATAGAAACGATATAGAAAGGAAGAATAAGAGAAATAAATGATAAAAGAAAGGAAGAAGGGAAAAAACACGATAAAAAAGGGAAGAATTAAGGAAGAAGAGAAAGATGGAAAGAAAGAGATAAAGAAAGTTGATAAATGATAGATAGAAAAAAGAAGGGGAATAGAAGATAGCTTAAGAAAGAAAGGGAAGAAGGAACAAAAAGGAGGAAAAGTTGATAAATTATAGAAGGAAAGAAGGAGGGAAATAGAAGATAGGTAAATGAAGAAAGAAAGGGAAGAAGGAAAAACAGAAGAAGAAGGAGGAATAGAGGAAATATTGATAAAGAAAGGAAGAACAAAATAAAGGAAAGGAGGAAACGAAGAGTGCATGAAAGAAAAATTGATAAAGAAGGAAGAGACAAAACGAAGGTGGAGAAATGAGAGAAAATAAGATACAGAAAGAAAGAAAGAAAGGAGAGAAAGAAAGAAAGAAAGGATGATAAACTGAAGAACTAAAAAGAAAATAAGAAAATAAAGCGAAGGAGGGAAGTAAGAAAGAAAGAAAGAAATACGAAGATAGGAAGAGAGGAAAAAAAAGAAAGGAAGGAAAGATAGACAGAAAATAGATTAATAAGAGGAAAAATAATGAACGAAAATGGAAATAGAAGGAAAATGGATAAACAAAGATAGGAAGAGAAGGAAAGGATATTGTAACGGTCATTGCGTAGTAGAGAGAGAGAGAGAGAGAGAGAGAGAGAGAGAGGGGGGGGTGGGTGAGGAGGGGTTGCTATTTCCTCTCTTTTTTTTTTTATAAGCTGGACACCACGTGGGTTTCTCTCTCTCTCTCTCTAATATTGTCGTAATATCAACTATTAATTTATTTCTTCTTTTTCTTCCTTTTCTTTTTTTCCTTCTTTTCTTTTTCTTCATCCTCTTTTTCTTCTTTCTCTTCTTTCTTTTCTTCCTTCTCTTCTTCCTTCTTTCTCTTCTTCCTCTTCTTCTTTCTCCTCTTCCTTTTCTTCATCCTCTTTCTCTTCTTTTTTTTTTTGTAGTAGCTGTAGTAGTAGTAGAAGTAGTAGTAGTGATGATGATGATAATAATAATAATAATAATAATAATAATAATAATAATAATAACAAAAATAATACTAATTCTTTTTTTTTTTTCTTTCCTCAACAGAAATGAAACTGTGATAGAGAAAGAAAGTAGAAAATCTCCCACCACCACCATGCCCTCCACTCATCTCCCGCTCCTCCTCCTCATCTCCTCGCTCCTCCTCTTCCACTTACCTCCACCCGCCCACACTCAACACCTCGAGAACGACCTCCAAGTCCTCCTGCACGACTTGGATGGAGGAGGAGGTGGAGGAGGAGGAGGAGATAACATGGAGGAGATGACTGGAGATAAAGGAGATGATGATTTTGAGGTGGAGTTGCTGTATCGCCCTGATTCTGAAGATCCACCTCTGATTCAACCCTCCTCCTCCTCCTCCTCTTCCTCCTCTTCCATGGGCGTGAGGAGGCTCTGGGGCGTTGAGGATACCCAGGCTTTCGTGGGGCGTCTCTTCCGGCATCCTATCCCGAAGGACGCGTTCCAGGGCCAGGTGGAGTCCTACCAGGTGAGTGAAGGACCCCTCGTGTTTTAATTAGTGTGGGGCAGGTGTTTGGGCGGAGGGAGGAGGGATGAGATAGGAAGGGAAGGGAAGGGATGGGATGGGGAAGGAAGGGGGGGTAGGGAGGGATGAGATAGGAAGGGAAGGGATGGGATGGGGAAGGAAGGGGGGGTAGGGAGGGATGAGGAAGGAAAGCGCGTTTGAGAGGGGAAGGGAAGGGAGGAGAGGGGAAGTGAAGGGAGGGGAGAGAAGGGAAGGGGCGTAGGGAGGGATGAGGAGAGGAAGGGAAGGGAAGGGAAGGATGAGGAGAGGAAGGGAAGGGCGTTTGATCATGAAGTGAAGGGAGGAGAAGGGAAGTGATGGGAGGGAAGAGAAGGGAAGGGAGGGGTTGATATTGAAGGGAAAGGAGAAGGGAAGGGAAGGGGTGCTCTCATTAGTGTGGAATGGGTTTAGGAG
>NC_066569.1:4104516-4112016 GCF_024679095.1 Eriocheir sinensis | reverse complement strand
GTCTAAGTAAGATAATAAAAAGAAATTGAGTTTGATACAGGCGCGCGTGGAGAGAGAGAGAGAGAGAGAGAGAGAGAGAGAGAGAGAGAGAGAGAGAGAGAGAGAGAGTGCTTGAATTTTTCTTCGTAAGTAATTTCATCAACTTGTTTCCTCTCTCTCTCTCTCTCTCGCTCAGCATCCTTAACCCTCAGAGGTGAAAGTGTTATCTTGAGAGAGAGAGAGAGAGAGAGAGAGAGAGAGAGAGAGAGAGAGAGAGAGAGAGAGAGAGAGAGAGGTTCTTCTCTCCCCCACCCCCCCATTTTACCTCCTTACATATATGATCTTAACCTACAAGAGTCAGCAGAGAGAGAGAGAGAGAGAGAGAGAGAGAGAGAGAGAGAGAGAGAGAGAGAGAGAGAGAGAGAGAATATTAAAGAGGTGGTAACATTTGCTCGGTTACCGCCCTGTCCTGAGAGAGAGAGAGAGAGAGAGAGAGAGAGAGAGAGAGAGAGAGAGAGAGAGAGAGAGAGAGAGAGAATAGCAAATGGAACTCTGTCTGACGTTAAAAACAGAACAATTATCTTTACTAGAGAGAGAGAGAGAGAGAGAGAGAGAGAGAGAGAGAGAGAGAGAGAGAGAGAGAGAATGAAGGAAAATAGGATAAGGAAGAAGACGATGATGAGGTGGAGGAGGAAGAAGAAGAGGAGGAGAGGAGGAGGAGGAAAAAGAAGAAGAGGGGGAGGAGGAGGAGGAGGTTACACTCAAAGACTTGAATACATAAACATTCTCTCTCTCTCTCTCTCTCTCTCTCTCTCTCTCTCTCATTAACTTTTTTTTTTTCCTTGTCCTGTATCGCATAACCAAATAAGGCGTTGGGTCCGTAGAGAGAGAGAGAGAGAGAGAGAGAGAGAGAGAGAGAGAGAGTCGACACACATAAAACACAAGATATCACCTCTCTCTCTCTCTCTCTCTCTCTCTCTCTCTCATTTTTTTCTTTTGACCTGCGTGATCAGAGGGGAGGAGGAAGAGGAGGAGGAGGAGGAGGAGGAGGAGGAGGAGGAGGAGGAGGAGGAAGAGAGGTGAGAAGTATTGGTTACAGAAAGGCTGGTTAGAGAGGAGGAGGAGGAGGGATGAAATGAGAGAAGAAGAGGGAGGAGAGGTGAGAATAGAGGAAGAGGAGGAGGAAGATAAAGAAGGGAAGAGGAAGATAAAAAGAAAATATAGAAGAGAAAGAAAAAGAGGAGGAGGAGGAGGAGGGAGAGAGAGAAGGAAGAAGAAGGAAGAGGTAAGAAAGAGAGGAGAATGGAGGAATGGAGGAGAAGGGAGAGAAAAAAATAAAGGAGGAAGGGAAGAGAAGGGAAGGGAGGAGACGGAAGGAAGGGAGAACAGAAAATAATACAAAGAAAGAGAAAAGGGAGAAAGAAGATGATAAAGAGAGGAAGAAGAAGAAGAGGAGAAGAGAGAAAGAGAGAGAGAGAGAGAGAGAGAGAGAGAGAGAGAGAGAGAGAGAGAGAGAGAGAGAGAGAGAGAGAAAGAGAGAGAGAGAGAGATAATGGAAGAGGAAGAAGAACGTAAAGAAGAAAGAGAAAAAAAATGAAGAAAAGAGGAGAAGAGAATGAAGAAGATGGAGGAAGAAGAGGAAGAGAGGAAGAAAAATACCTCAAGTGCATTAGAATCATTAAATTGTTAAGAAGATGGGAAGGGAGGGGAAGGGAAGGGAAGGGAAGAAAGAGAAGAAGGGGAAGGGAAGGGGAGAGAAGAGAAGAAGGGAATGGAAGGGGAGAAGAGGGCATTGGAAGGGAAGAACGGGAAGGGATGTAATGGAAATGGAAGGGAAGGGAGGGGAAGAGAAGGGAAAGGAAAGGGAGAAGAGGGTATGGGAAGGGAAGAGAAGGGAATGGAGGAGAGGGGAAGAGAAGAAGGGAAGGGGAAGGGAAGGAAAGGAAAGGGAGAAGAGGGTATGGGAAGGGAAGGGAAGAGAAGGGAATGGAGGAGAGGGGAAGAGAAGAAGGGAAGGGGAAGGGAAGGAAAGGAGAATGAAAAGAGGGTATGGGAAGGGAAGGGAAGGGAATGGAGGAGAGGGGAAGAGAAGAAGGGAAAGGGAAGGGAAGGAAAGGAGAGGGAAAAGAGGGTATGGGAAGGGAAGGGAAGGGAATGGAGGAGAGGGGAAGAGATGAAGGGAAGGGGAAGGGAAGGGTTGCCCACTTGATATAAGGGCAAAGTGTCCGTCTGTCTGTTTGTCTGTCTGTTCACGCCTGTTTGTTCTCCTCCTCCTCCTCCTCCTCCTCCTCCTCCTCCTTCTGTCTTCTTTGTCAGACCTGGTTTTCTCCACTTCATTCTTCTTCCTTCTCCTTCTTCTTCTTTTCTTTCTTTCGTTAGTCAATCTCTCTCTCTCTCTCTCTCTCTCTCTCTCTCTCTCGCCCACGTATTCGTCCACCTGTGTGCGTGTGTGCTTGTGTGTGTGTGTGTGTGTGTGTGTGTGTGTGTGTGTGTGTGTGTGTGTGTGTAAGATTGCGTGTGTATGCATCCGACATCTGGTTTTACTCCATCTCCTTCTCCTCCTCCTCCTCTTCCTCCTTTTCCTCCTTCTCTTTCCTTTCTATTTCTCTTCTTCCTTTTTTATCTATTTCTGTTTTTATCTTTTAATGGTGTGTATCTTCCTCCTCCTCCTCCTCCTCCTCCTCCTCGTCCTCCTTTTCCTCCTTCTCTTTCCTTTCTATTTCTCTTCTTCCTTTTTTTATCTATTTCTATTTATATCTATTAATGGTGTGTATCTTCTTCTTCCTCCTCCTCCTCCTCCTCCTCCTCCTCCTCCCATACCTTCATTCATTCCTCCACACCTCTTCCACCATCCAATACCTCTCTCCTCCTCTTCCTCCTTCTCCTCCTCCTCCTCCTCTTCCTAGATAGAGAGAATATTTAAATACACATACATACATACATACATACATACATACACACACACACACACACACACACACACACACACACACACACACACACACACACACACACATACATAGAAAGTGAGTCAGAGAAAGATATATGACTCTCTCTCTCTCTCTGTAAAGCTAATTCACCTCGTTTTCTGTCACACAATTGTCCGCCATCTCTCTCTCTCTCTCTCTCTCTCTCTCTCACTGTCTTTCTTTCGCTCAAATTTCATCCTTGACACAGAAATAGGCAGAAAATAGCGTGTGTGCGTGTGTGTGTGTGTGTGTGTGTGTGTGTGTGTGTGTGTGTGTGTGTGTGTGTGTGTGTGTGTGTGTGTGTGTGTTTTGCTGAATCACCTAAGTTTTTTATTTTTTTTACATTTACTTCCATATCATTCTGACTCTCTCTCTCTCTCTCTCTCTCCATTCACTATTTTTCATTCCTTTCATTTAGTATTTCTTGTTCGTCTTCCTCCTCCTCCTCCTCCTCCTCCTCCTCCTCCTCCTCCTCTTCCTCCTCCGTGATAAATTGTAAGTGGGATGCTTCTTGTGCTAATGGTGGTGAAGATAAAATGGTGTTGATGATTGTAGTAGTAGTAGTAGTAGTAGTAGTAATAGTGGTAGTAGTAGTAGTAGTAGTAGTAGTAGTAGTAGTAGTAGTTGTTGTTGTATATGGTGGTGATGGTGGTGGTAAGGAAGAAGAGGAGAGAGAGAGAGAGAGAGAGAGAGAGAGAGAGAAGACCATCTAAGCTATATATATTTTCCCTCCCTTACCTTCTCTCCCTTCCCTCTCTCCCTCCCTCCCTCCTCTATCTCCCCTTTTCTCTCCCCCCCCTTTCCCCTCTCTTTTTTCTCCTCTCACTTCTCCCCTCCCCCTCACTTAATCTCTTTCCTCCTCCTCCTCCTCCTTTTTCTCCTCCACCTCTCTTTTCCTCTCACTCGCCTCCTCCTCCTCCTCCTCATCTTCCTTCTCTTCTTCTTCTTCTTCTCTATCTTTCATTTTTCTTCTGCCTCTTTTCCGCCCCCCCCCTCTCTCTCTCTCTCTCTTCTTCTTCCCTTTCTTCCTTCCTTCATCTCTATCATTTTTTTCCTCTTCATCTTCCTCTCTTATCTCCATCTTCTTCCTCTTCTCCCCCTCTTCCTCTTACTCCTCATCATTTTTCACGCCAATCCACACTCCTCCTTCTCCTCCTCCTCCTCCTCCTCCTGACGTAAACTTTCCTTCTCCTTTGTAAACTGTATACCACCAGTGTCCCCAAATTACCCATAGTCAAGGTTAAAGGAGGAGGAGGAGGAGGAGGAGGAGGAGGTATATGGAAGGGTACGACCTGCGAAAATATGGTAAAAATAGGAGAAGAAGGGGAAGAAGAAGGGGAAGAAGATGGAGGAGGAGGAGGAGGAGCAGACTGAACCGGATCAAGAAGAGAGGAGGAGGAATGAAGGAGACAAATGATGATGATAATGAGGCGAAGAGGAAGAGGAGGAAGAGGAAGACAAGAAGAAGAAGGAGGAGGAGGAGGAGGAGGAGGAAAGAAAAAAAGAAAAAGAAAAAAAAAAGGAACAATGAAACCGGTGAAAAGATGAACACTACCAGAGAGAGAGAGAGAGAGAGAGAGAGAGAGAGAGAGAGAGAGAGAGAGAGAGAGAGAGAGAGAGAGAGAGCACGCGTGGGTAAATTCCTCCCTATTTACTCTTTGATCCTCTTGATTCACCTCTTTATTCTTCTTTAATCCTTCTTCTCCTCTTGGCCGGCGATAAGAGAGAGAGAGAGAGAGAGAGAGAGAGAGAGAGAGAGAGAGAGAGAGAGAGAGAGAGAGAGAGAGAGAGAGAGAGAGAGAGAGAGAGAGAGAGAGAGAGAGAGAGAGAGAGAGAGAGAGAGAGAGAGAGAGAGAGAGTATCGTGTGTCTGGTCTAATTCTGTTGACAAAATTTGCTTCTATCTGTTTTCCATTGAGAGAGAGAGAGAGAGAGAGAGAGAGAGAGAGAGAGAGAGAGAGAGAGAGAGAGAGAGAGAGAGAGAGAGAGAGAGAGAGATATCATTTTTCACGAGAGAAGAAAAATGCGTTCTCTGTTTCATTATTCTCTTGCGTTATCAGAGAGAGAGAGAGAGAGAGAGAGAGAGAGAGAGAGAGAGAGAGAGAGAGAGAGAGATTTTATCATATATTCAAAGACATGTACGAGTGGTGGCGCCTATGTGACTGTATTTGTTGACAGAGAGAGAGAGAGAGAGAGAGAGAGAGAGAGAGAGAGAGAGAGAGAGAGAGAGAGAGAGAGAGAGAGAGAGAGAGAGAGAGTTAAGAAGACCCATCTGTCACTTGTCACTTAAGCTCATTTTATATTGCTTTTATACGACCACTACGTCTACTACTACTACTACTACTACTACAACTACTACTACAACTACAACTACTACTACCGCTATTACTACTGCTATTACTACTACTACTACCACTACTACTACTGCTATTACTACTACTACTACTACTACTACTACTACTACTACTACTACTACTACTGCTACTGCTACTGATGATGATGATGATACGCCTCACCTAATGTCTTTTTTTATGAATACTTACAATCTGTTAGGCCTATAGAAAATTACAATAGTTACCCACCACATTTTTTTTTTTGCGTTCTTGCCTGTCTTATCACTAATTAACCGTCACTTTTCCTTACCGTCACCTATTTACCTGTCTACCTGTCTGTATCCTTAATTAGCTCGCACACCTGTTTTTCCTACCTGTCTAAATCACACTTTTTAATTAACCATTACACCTTTATCTTGCAATTTTTACCTGTCTTCATCACTAATTAACCGTCACTTCCTTACCGTCACTACCTGTCCATCCTTAATTAACCCGCACACCTTTCTTCCATTTTTCTACTTGTCTAAATCACACTTATTAATTAACCATTTTTTTTACCTGTCTTCATCACTAATTAACCATCACTTCTTACCGTCACCTGTCTACCTGTCTGTATCCGTAATTAACTCGCACACCTTCCTTCTATTTTTCCTACCTGTCTAAATCACACTTTTTAATTAACCATCACACCTTTATCTTGCAATTTTTACCTGTCTATCACTAATTAACCGTCACTTCCTTACCGTCACCTGTCTACCTGTCCTTCCTTAATTAACCCACACACCTTTCTTCCATTTTTCTACTTGTCTAAATCACACTTATTAATTAACCATTTTTTTACCAGTCTTCATCACTAATTAACCATCACTTCTTACCCTCACCTGTCGACCTGTCTATATCTTTAATTAACTCGCACACCTTCCTTCTATTTTTTCTACCTGTCTAAATCACACTTTTTAATTAGCCGTCACACCTTTATCTTACAATTTTTACCTGTCTTCATCACTAATTAACCATCACTTTCCCTTACCGTCACCTGTCTACCTGTCCATATCCTTAATTAACCCGCACACCTTTCTTCCAGCTTTTCTACCTGTCTTAATTACACTTGTTAATTAACCGTCACACCTTTATCCTACAATTTTTACCTGTCATCACTAATTAACCGTCAATTCCTTACCGTCACCTGTCTACCTGTCTGTATCTTTAATTAACCCACACCTTTCTTTTTTTCTACCTGTCTAAATCACACTTTTTAATTAGCCATCACACTTTTATCTTGCAATTTTCACCTGTCTAAATCCTCCCTGTTTTCCCTTGTTAACTGTCATCTTTTTTTTACCTCCTTAGCCGTCTAGATCACTGCTTTTTCATTTCTTTCTGTTTATATAATTTTTTTTTACTCTACTTTTCTTAAGCAAACTTTTTCAAATCCCTACCTGTCTAAATCACGCTTCTTTCACCTTATCTTTCTAAATCTCACCTTTTCTATCTGTCCAAATCACACCTTTCTTCACCTGTACCCATATCTACACCTCTAATTAACCACACCTTCCCTTGTCCCCCAGGTGAAGGGCCTCCCGGCGTGGCTGTCGTGGAACGCTGCTCAGTCCGCCGTGGAGGGTGTGGCGCGCCCCTCCGATCGCGGCCACCACTACGTGACGGTGCGGGCGCGCGGCGTGGACGGCTCCCGCGCCAAGGACGTGTTTGCTGTGGAGGTGGTGCCTCTGCCGGGTGAGTGGGGGGGTGGGGGGGGAGCAGCGGAAAGGGAAGGGAGGTGGTTAGGTTAAATTAGGTTAGGTTAGGTTGTCAAAGAGTAAGAGGAAGAGCAAAGAGTTAAGGATAAGTTTTTAGGGTCAGATTAGGTTAGGTTAGGTTACGTTGTTAAAGAGTAAGAGATAGAGAAAAGAGTTCAGGATAAGTTTTTAGATTAGGTTGTTAAAGAGTTAGAGATAGAGAAAAGAGTTCAGGATAAGTTTTTAGATTAGGTTAGGTTAGGTTACGTTGTTAAAGAGTTAGAGATAGAGAAAAGAGTTCAGGATAAGTTTTTAGATTAGGTTAGGTTAGGTTACGTTGTTAAAGAGTTAGAGATAGAGAAAAGAGTTCAGGATAAGTTTTTAGGTTAGGTTAGGTTAGGCTACGTTGTTAAAGAGTAAGAGATAGAGAAAAGAGTTCAGGATAAGTTTTTAGATTAGGTTAGGTTACGTTGTTAAGCGTTTA
>NC_066569.1:4079516-4099516 GCF_024679095.1 Eriocheir sinensis | reverse complement strand
CTAACCTCTTGTTCTCTTTCTCTCTCCCTTTCTCTCCCTCCCTCCCTTTGTTGCCCTTTATCTCCCTGTTCTCCCTTTGTTAGTGGTATGTTCTCCCTTTTTCTTTGTTTTCTTTTATTATTGTTCTTTTTGTTTTGTTCCCTTCTCCCTTTTCTATCCTCTCCCTCCTTTTCCTCCCTTTCTTTCTCTCTCTCTCTCTCTCTCTCTCTCTCTCTCTCTGCATCACGTATACAAACTCCTTTTTTGCTTCAAACCGTCGACGTCCCCCTTTTTTTTTTTTTAAGACGTGGTTTCTCAGTTAACACTCTCTTTTGGGGTCATATGTTTAATGCAAGTCGACGTTTTGGCGATGAATGTTGTGATATATCTCTTGTAACTCTCGCTGCGTTTTCTTTTGCTTATCTTTCTGGGTGACTAAACTATCTTGTCGCTTGCTTGCTTGCTTGGTCTTGTTTGTTTGTTTGAATTGGCTTTTGTTTTCTTTCTTTTTTCGCTTTCTTTCCTTTCCTCTTTTCCTTCTTCCTCCTTTTCTATCTTTACCCCATCCCTTCTTTGTTTGTCTTTTTTGGATCTCTCGCTCTTTCTTGTTATTGCTTCTTTTTCGCTTATTTTTTCTTTTACTTGCTCTTTTTTCCTGTAATTGTCTCTCATTCTCTCGTTGCCTTCAAAACGTTTGGGTCCTGGAGGGTGAGGGAGTGTCTGGGCCTCGCGGTGTTTGCCTCGGTGCTCGCTCTCGAGTGTTCTCGCCTGCTGCTGCTTTACTTGGCTCCTGTTTGGCTGCTCTCTGACGCTCATCTGTGTCTCAGTTTTATTTTTGTTTTTATTTGACTTGTTATTCTTCCTTCATTAGTTTGTCTGATTGGTTTTATGGACGAGTCGACGTCTCGTTTCGTAACTAATCGGCGCGCAACGGCTATACGGGCCCAGGGCGCTCCTCCTAACGGGGGTTGGGGGGGAGCGACCCCCTTAGGGTCACTAAGACCGGTCAGTATACATGAACCTCGCCCCCCCCCCCCCTCCCCGTTTTTCCATATTTTGTTGGGTTAGGCTGCTCCGCCGCCCGCGGCCGCGCGATTTCCCCACATAAAACATTTCACGGCTGTTCCCACACATGTTTTGGTCTGAACATTCTGTACTGTGGTGTTCCGGGAGGTTTGGAGGCTAGGAGAGACATTCAGGACAACAGGAGGGCAGCAGTTGGTGAGGCAGGACGCCAGGCGTCGGGGCAGCCATAGTGTTTAGTCTCTCTCTCTCTCTCTCTCTCTCTCTCTCTGGCTTATGCTGTCTTCGGTGGCGTCACTATCAGTCTTTATGCTTACCCGTATGCTGACCCCGGCTGACCTAAAGAGTGCCTCGTATATGTGTATGTATGTGTGTATGTTTTTATGTATGTGCGCATGTATGTTTGTTTTCCCTTCTTTATCATTACTATTGACATTACTATTCTCTCTCTCTCTCTCTCTCTCTCTCTCTCTCTCTCTCTCTCTCTCTCTCTAATTATACCGTCTGGGTTTCGCCAATTAAAGAGACCAGTACAAAACACGTATGCGTCGTGTTGATAAGACTTGTTTTTCCGCGACACTGAGGGGAAGGGGGAGGGGAGGGGAGGGTGTTTGGGGAGGAAAGGGGAAGAATGTGCTGATGGAAGGGGAGAGTGAAGTGATTGGGGAGGGGAAGGAGAGGGGGAAGGGGAAGAGATGTGGGAGAGGTGCTTGGGGTGGTGGCAGTGAGGGGAAGAGGGAAGGGGAGGGGAGGAATGGGGGAGAAGAAGGGGAAGAGGGGAGGGAAGAGATAAGGAGAGGTGAGGTTGGAGGAGGAAAGTAGAAAAAGTAGGAAGAGGAGGAAGAAGTAAAAAGTAAGAAGAGGAGGAGGAGGAGGAAGAGTTTAAAGAGTAAGGGAGGAAGAGAAAGAGAAAATAGGAGGAGGAGAAGGGAGGAGAGGGTAGGAAGAAGAGAAGAAGGAGTAGGAGGAGGAAGAGTAAAAAGAGTAAGGGAGGAAGAGGAGAAAGAGAAAGTAGGAGGAGTAGGGAGGAGAGAGTAGGAAGAAGAGGAGGAGGAGGAGGAAGGAAAGAAGACGAAGGCAGAAAAAAAAGAAGACGGAAGAGACAGAAGAAGAAAGAGGAGACAGTACAAGGAAGAAGAGGAAGAGGAGGAAAGAGAAGAAGAGAACGATAAAGAGGAGGAGGAGGAGGCATTATACTATTAGCAAAGTGACACAGATTAGAGAGGAGAGGAGGAGGAGGAGGAGGAGGAGGGGGGCGTTAATGAGGGGGGAGATCAGATTATTAGCAAAGTGAGTGCTTGGGGAGCGTGGGGAGGAGGAGGGGAAGGAGATGGAAGGGAAAGGCAAGTATTCATTTTCCTTCTACTTTTCTTCTTCTTCTACTTCCTCATATCCATCTCTTTTTCCTCCTCCTCCTCCTCTTTTTCTTCTTTCTACTCATTCTTCCTCTTCGTATGGTCAAAACATCTGTGTAAATCTGTGTAAATCTTCCTCTTCATCCTTTTCCTCTCCACATACTCATATCCTCACCATTCTTCCTTTATCCTCCCTTTATCCACCCTCACCATCTCCCTTTAACCACCCTCACAATCTCCCTTTATTCTCCCTCAGGCGTCCTTCATTCCCGCCCCTCATGACGCCGACCCTCTCGCCGACGACGCCGCACTGCAAGCCGGGCCGGGCAGCTCCACCCTCACCAGCGGAAGGGACGCTAGCTCTCCCCTGCGGTCCCTTTCACAGCTGCAGTGGGCGGTCGGCTGCGGAGGGGACGTGACCGCATCTGCCCAGCCCGCCCTTGACCGCGTAGAGGCAGCGGCGAGGAACGGAGACCTGGAGAAGCTGCTGGGTCTTCCTGTCCTGGGCTGGCATGTGACACGGGTGAGTGTTATTAAGGGGAGCGTTCGGGATGTCGATTGCTTAAGGGGGTCTTCTTGTTTTGGGTATAGTGAGAGGGGTTTGGGTATAGTGAGAGGGAGTTTTGAGTCTTGTTTTGGGTATAGTGAGAGGGAGTTTGAGTCTGGATGGCGTTTTGTTTTGGGTATAGTGAGAGGGGAGTTTTGAGTCTGGATGGCGTTTTGTTTTGGGTATAGTGAGAGGGGAGTTTTGAGTCTGGATGGCGTTTTGTTTTGGGTATAGTGAGAGGGGAGTTTTGAGTCTGGATGGAGTGTTGTTTTGGGTATAGTGAGAGGGGAGTTTTGAGTCTGGATGGAGTGTTGTTTTGGGTATAGTGAGAGGGGAGTTTTGAGTCTGGATGGAGTTTTGTTTTGGGTATAGTGAGAGGGGAGTTTTGAGTCTGGATGGAGTGTTGTTTTGGGTATAGTGAGAGGGGAGTTTTGAGTCTGGATGGAGTGTTGTTTTGGGTATAGTGAGAGGGGAGTTTTGAGTCTGGATGGAGTGTTGTTTTGGGTATAGTGAGAGGGGAGTTTTGAGTCTGGATGGAGTGTTGTTTTGGGTATAGTGAGAGGGGAGTTTTGAGTCTGGATGGCGTTTTGTTTTGGGTATAGTGAGAGGGGAGTTTTGAGTCTGGATGGAGTGTTGTTTTGGGTATAGTGAGAGGGGAGTTTTGAGGCTGGATGGTAGTGTAGGGGTGTGTGGGCGCGTCTTGAGAGAGAGAGAGAGAGAGAGAGAGAGAGAGAGAGAGAGAGAGAGAGAGAGAGAGAGATGCTGCAACTTTACACTTGTTTGTAATTAAAGATGTATTTAACGATGGTTCAGGTTGTGTGTGTGTGTGTGTGTGTGTTTTACTGACCATTTCATACCTTTTCAAATATCAGGAGAGGTGATTTATATATGCAGGAAATGTAGTAGTAGTAGTAGTAGTAGTAGTAGTAGTAGTAGTAGTAGTAGTAGTAGTAGTAGTAGTAGTAGTAACCCCCCTTTCTCTAAGTCGTATATTTTGTACACTAACAGTAACCTAACCTCACCTCACCTCACCTCACCTCACCTCACTTTCACGTCAGCCCAATCTCGAACCGCGTTACTTACTTACTTTACTTACTTAATTACTTATACTTACTTAACTTTGCTTATGTACTTAACTTACTTACTTACTTCACTTATTTACTTGCTTACTTAACTTACTTAACTTACTAAACTTATTCAACTTATTTAACTTACTTAACTTACTCTACTTTACTTACTGGCTTACTTACTTACTTAACTTTCTCAGGTCAACCCAACTTCAAACCGCGTTACTTACTCACTCACTTTACTTACTTACTTTACATCCTCATTTATTGAACTTGCTTTTCTTACTTTTGTTACTTACTTACTTACTAACTGGCTTTACTTACTCACTTTACTTACTTAACTTACTTACTTACTTACTTACTTTACTTACTTACCTTACTTTACTTACTTAATTTACTTACTCACTTTATTAACTTTGTCAGGTCAACGCAACTTCAAACCGCGTTACTTACTTTACTTACTTACTTACTGAACTTACTTTTCTTACTTACTTACTTACTTACTTACTTTATATACTTACTTTACTTACTTTACTCACTTTACTTACTTTACTTACTTTACTTACTTACTTACTTACTACTTAACTTACTTACTTTACTTACTTACTACTTAACTTACTTATATACTTACTCTCACAGGTCAACCCCACATCAAACCGCGTGCGGCGCCAGGCGGACTACTCAGGCGACTACGGCGAGGAGGGCGATGGTGACGGCGGCGGCGACGACGCTTTCTACGATAGCGATTACTCCTACAACTACGACTACGACGACTACATCTACGGCGGGCCCCTGGGGGAGAGCGATGACGTGGAGAGCATCGACTACGGGGCGGAGCCGGTGCCGGAGACGCGCGTGATCCCGAGCCTCGCCACGCCGTCCTTCCCCGAGCCTTCCTCCGTCCCCTCCTCCGCCTCGGTCCCGTTGGCGTCGAGAGTTCATCCGGATTCGGCGCTTCACTTCTCCCCCGTTTTGGTGTCGACGCCTGTTTATGTGAGTGCGTGGGGCTGTGCTGTCGGCTGTCCATTCATTTGTTTATTGTTCTTAATGCAAAGTGAATAACCAGCATCGACTATTTCAATACGTTTTCCATTATATAAGTTTCATTTCAATACATTTTCCATTTTATAAGTTTCTTGGTTAGCGAATGTCCGAAGCTCCGTGACGTCACACCGAACCAGGAAGCAACCCGATCATAGGAGTCTTGATACGCACTACAAAATTATACTTTTCAGTACATTTTTCATTTATATATTTAAGTTGGTTAGCGCAATGTCCGTCCAGCCGTGACGTCACACCCAGGGGGACCTCTACCTCAATTCGATATACGCACTACGCCTTATAGGCTCAGTGCAAAGTGAATAACCAGCAATCCAGTTTTTCAATACATTTTCCATTATATAAGTTTCATGGTTAGCGAATGTCCGAAGCTCCGTGACGTCACACCGAACCAGGAAGCAACCCGATCATAGGAGTCTTGATACGCACTACATAATTATCCGCTGTCCTGTCTGCTGTCCATTCATTTCTTTATTATTCTCAGTGCAAAGTGAATAACCAGCATCGACTTTTTCAATACATTTTCCATTATATAAGTTTCATGGTTAGCGAATGTCCGAAGCTCCGTGACGTCACACCGAACCAGGAAGCAACCCGATCATAGGAGTCTTGATACGCACTACAAAATTATGCGGTCCCGTCTGCTGTCCATTCATTTCTTTATTATTCTCAGTGCAAAGTGAATAACCAGCATTTTTTTTAAAGGAGACAGTTCAAGGGCATGAAAAAAATGAAAATAATGAAAAAAAAAAAGAAAAAGCCCGCTACTTACTGCTCCCGAAGAGTTCATAGGAGTGGCCAAAAGGAGAGGTCAATTTCGGGAGGAGATGCATGCAGTTTTTCAATACATTTTCTATATTATACAAGGTCCTGCCTGGTATCCATTAATTTATTCTCAATGCAAAGTGAATAACCAACACCCAGTTTTTCAATACATTTTCCATTATACAAGGTCCTGTCTGGTATCCATTCATTTACTTGTTATTAGTGTATAGTGAATAACCAACATCCAGTCTTTCAATACATTTTCCATCATACAAGGTCCTGTCTGCTATTCATTCACTTATTTATTATTATCAATGTAAAGTGAATGAAGGGTTGGGTATGTTAGGGAATGGGGAGGGAATGGGTAAGAGTGTATGGGGGTAGGGTAGGGAGGGAATGGGGTAAGGATGTGTGTGTGTATATACCTTACCTTAACTTACTTTACCTTACCTCATCTCCCTTACCTTTCCCTCCCTTCCTTACCCACCCTTATCTTACCTCTCCCTTTCCTCCCTCTTCTCTTCCTTTCCCTTCTTTTTCTCTCTTCTTTTCCATTCCCTTTCTTTCTCTTTTCCCTTCCCTTTCTTTTTCATCCTTTACTGTTTTCTTCCTTTCCCTTCCCTTCCCTTTCCTTTCCTTCCCTTTCCTTTCCTTCCCTTTCTCTTCCTTTCCTTCCCTTTCTCTTCCTTTCCTTCCCTTTCTCTTCCTTTCTTTTCCTTTCCTTTTCTTTCCTCCTCATCCTTTCCTGTTTTCTCCCTTCCCTTCCCCTCCTCTTCCCTCCTCTTCCCTTACCCACTTACTCAACATTTACCCGTCCTTACCCACACAGGTGCCCGAGAAGCCTTCCCGTATCCTTGAGGCAAGCCCGACTGTTACCTATGAGACAGCTTACCCTACAGACCTGCCTTACCCTAGCCTTGAAGGATCAATGACTAACCAGCCTACCTCTGTGGTGAGTAAGAGAAGGGAAGGGAAGAGAAGGGAAGGAGAAGAAGGAAATGCAAGGGAAGGTAAAGGAAGGGAAGGGAGGGGAAGGAGAAGGAGAAGAAGGGAATGAAAGGGAAGGGAAGGGAAGGGAATGGGAGAGGAAGGAGAAGGAATGGAAGGGAAGGGAAGGGAAGGGAAGGGGAGGGAAAGGATGGAGAGGAAGGAGAAAGGAGAGAAGGGAATGCAAGGGAAGGGAATGGGAGGGGAAGGAGAAGGAAAAGAAGGGAATGGAAGGGAAGGCAAGGTAAAGTAAGGGGAGGGAAAGGATGGAGAGGAAGGAGAGGGGAATGCAAGGGAAGGGAAGGGAAGGGAAGAGAAGGGAAAGGATAACAAAACATTAGGGAAGAAGGGAAGGGAGGGGATGGGAAGGGAAAGGAAAGGGGAGTGTAGAGGGAAGGGAAAGGAAAGGAAAGGGGAGTGTAGAGGGAAGGGAGAGGGAGGGGCTGGGAAGGAGAGGGAAGAAAATGGAAAAGAAGGGAAGAGAAGAGAAGAGGGAGAGGAAGGGAAGGGAAGGGAAGGAGAGGGATGAGAAAGGAAAGAAAAACAGAAGAGAGAAGAGAATGGTAAAGGAAGGGAAGAGAAAGAATCCAAAACCCTATACAAAGAATCCAAAACCCTATACAAAGAATCCAAACCCTTCTACACAGCATCTAATCCCCTTCTTCTTCCACCTCCACAGATCAGCTCCACCACTCCGCTCACCATCACACCCGTCACCACCCAGCCCGTCGCCCCCACCACAGTCCGCACCCACACCGAGACTGAGAGTGCTGTCAAGAACTATCCTCCGCGCATCAAGAATAGGATACAGAAGGTGGCCTGGGTAAGTATAGGGCTTGGAATTCATAGACGCCTCGAACTTATCAGTAACAGAAGTCTAAGTGGGTATAATAAGTGGCTGGGATAGTATAGGGCTCGGAATTCATAGATGTTTCGAACTCCATCGGTAGCATAAGGAAATGGGTGTCCTGGGTTAGTACTGGGCTCGGAATTCATAGACGTTTCAAACTCCATCGGTAGCATAAGGAAATGGGTGTCCTGGGTTAGTACTGGGCTCGGAATTCATAGACGTTTCAAACTCCATCGGTAGCATAAGGAAATGGGTGTCCTGGGTTAGTACTGGGCTTGGAATTCATAGACATTTCGAACTCCATCGGTAGCATAAGGAAATGGGTGTCCTGGGTTAGTACTGGGCTTGGAATTCATAGACGTTTCGAACTCCATCGGCAACAGAAATATAAGTGGGTATAAAAAGTGCCTGGGATAGCATAGGGTTAAGAATTCATAGACGCCTCGAATTCATTGATAACGGAAGTCTAAGTGGGTATAAAAAGTGCCTGGGATAGTATAGGGTTAGGAATTCATAGACACCTCAAACTTATCGGTCACGGAAACTAACCTAACCTAACCTAATTGTAACCTAACCTAACCTAATTGTAACCTAACCTAACCTAACCTAATTGTAACCTAACCTAACCTAACCAAACCTACCCTGACCTAATTGTAACCTAACTCAACCTAAACTAACCTAACCTAACCTAAACTAACCTAACTAACCTAACCAAATCTACCCTGACCTAATTGTAACCTAAATCAACCTAAACTAACCTAACCTAACCTAAACTAACCTAACCTAATTGTAACCTAACCTAACCTAACCAAACCTACCTTGACCTAATTGTAACCTAACTTAACCTAAACTAACCTAACCTAACCTCCCCCACAGGTCGCCGGACACGTCTACCGCTTGCCCATCCCCGCCGACACCTTTGAGGACTTCGAGGATGGGGACACACGCAACCTCAAGCTCATCTTCAAGACCTCGCAGAACCTCAACATTGGCCACAACTCCTGGATCCAGTTTGACCCCAGCAACCAGGAGATTTACGCCCTGTGAGTGTGTGTGTGTGTGAGGGAGGAAGAGGAGGGAGCATAGGGGCGAGAGAGGAAGGGGTGACAGGAACAGAGAGAGAGAGAGAGAGAGAGAGAGAGAGAGAGAGAGAGAGAGAGAGAGAGAGAGAGAGAGAGAATGGTGGGAATGAGGGAGAGATAAAGGAAAGGGAATGTTTAGTGAATGAGAAGAGAGAGAGAGAGAGAGAGAGAGAGAGAGAGAGAGAGAGAGAGAGAGAGAGAGAGAGAGAGTTTCTGTGGCCACCTGAGAAAGGAGGGTTGGAGGAGGGAGGGTAGAATGCAACCCTGATAATAAATACGAGGGACAAGGTGAAATGTTTTTATAAATAGTTCCGTGCTTCACTTATTTGGCGTTTTATGAAAAATCTGTTTACACCATCGTCTTGAGGAGGTTTTTCTCTACATTATTAGTCTATAAGATGGAATTGTGTACATATTTTAGTCTTTATTTCATAGCCGCTGCAAATGGTAGCCGTATTCAGGAGGCTTTTCTCTATATTGTTAGCCTATAAGATGGAATTGTTTATATATTTTAGTCTTTATTTCATAGCCGCTGCAAATGGTAGCCGTCTTCAGGAGGCTTTTCTCTATATCATTAGCCTATAAGATGGAATTGTTTATTTTAGTACTTATTTCATAGCCGCTGGAGATGGTAGCTATGTGTAAAATGTGTTATAAATATTCTGGAGTGATTCTTTAAAGTTCAACTCGTCACTGTTTATTTTGTTTATATTTGAGGTTTGGTTACGTGAGACAAGCTATTTTTCCTATTTTCCCTGCACTATTTTGTTTATATTTTATTGAGGTTTGGTTAAGTAAGACAAGCTATTTTTCCTATTTTCCCTACACTATTTTGTTTATATTTTATTGAGGTTTGGTTAAGTAAGACAAGCTATTTTTCCTATTTTCCCTACACTATTTTGTTTATATTTTATTGAGGTTTGGTTAAGTGAGACAAGCTATTTTCCCTATTTTCCCTACACTATTTTGTTTATATTTTATTGAGGTTTGGTTAAGTGAGACAAGCTATTTTTCCTATTTTCCCTGCACTATTTTGTTTATATTTTATTGAGGTTTGGTTAAGTGAGACAAGCTATTTTTCCTATTTTCCCTACACTATTTTGTTTATATTTTATTGAGGTTTGGTTAAGTAAGACAAGTTATTTTTCCTATTTTCCCTACACTATTTTGTTTATATTTTATTGAGGTTTGGTTAAGTGAGACAAGTTATTTTTCCTATTTTCCCTGCACTATTTTGTTTATATTTTATTGAGGTTTGGTTAAGTGAGACAAGTTATTTTTCCTATTTTCCCTGCACTATTTTGTTTATATTTTATTGAGGTTTGGTTAAGTGAGACAAGCTATTTTCCCTATTTTCCCTGCACTATTTTGTTTATATTTTATTGAGGTTTGGTTAAGTGAGACAAGCTATTTTTCCTATTTTCCCTGCACTATTTTGTTTATATTTTATTGAGGTTTGGTTAAGTGAGACAAGCTATTTTTCCTATTTTCCCTGCACTATTTTGTTTATATTTTATTGAGGTTTGGTTAAGTGAGACAAGCTATTTTTCCTATTTTCCCTGCACTATTTTGTTTATATTTTATTGAGGTTTGGTTAAGTAAGACAAGCTATTTTTCCTATTTTCCCTGCACTATTTTGTTTATATTTTATTGAGGTTTGGTTAAGTAAGACAAGTTATTTTTCCTATTTTCCCTACACTATTTTGTTTATATTTTATTGAGGTTTGGTTAAGTGAGACAAGCTATTTTTCCTATTTTCCCTGCACTATTTTGAGTTTATATTTTATTGGGGTTTGGTTAAGTGAGACAAGTTATTTTTCCTATTTTCCCTACACTATTTTGAGTTTATATTTCATTGAGGTTTGGTTACGTGAGATGAGTTATTTTTCCTATTTTCCCTACACTATTTTGTTTATATTTTATTGAGGTTTAGTTAAGTAAGACAAGCTATTTTTCCTATTTTCCCTATTTTCACCATCTATTGCTCTCCCTATTTCTCCTTCATCACTCAATCTCCCTCCTTTTCCCTTAGTTTCATCATCAATTCTCCCTTTTATCATGCTCAATTCTCTCCCTTTCTCCATTATCAGTTATTCTCCCTCCCTGTCTCCCTTTCTCCCTTATCAGTTACTCAATCTCCCTTCCTCACCCTTAGTTTCATCAGTTCTCCCTTTTATCATGCTCATTTATCTCCCTTTCTCCATTATCAGTTATTCTCCCTCCCTCTTTCCCTTTCTCCCTTATCAGTTACTCAATCTCCCTTCCTCACCCTTAGTTTCATCATCATTTCTCCCTTTTATCATCTTCATCTCTCTCCCCTTTCTCCATTATCAGTTATTCTCCCTTTCTCCATTACACCCTATACAAACATCAAACACCCTTCCTATCTCTCCCTTTCTCCCTTACACCCTATACAAACATCAAACACCCTTCCTATCTCTCCCTTACGCCCTACAACAACATCAGAGTCTCCCTCCCTGTCTCCCTTATGCCCTATACAAACATCAAACACCCTTCCTATCTCTCCCTTATGCCCTACAACAACATCAGAGTCTCCCTCCCTGTCTCCCTTATGCCCTATACAAACATCAAACACCCTTCCTATCTCTCCCTTACGCCCTATAACAACATCAAATTCTCTCTCCCTGTCTCCCTTACACCCTATACAAACATCAAACACCCTTCCTATCTCTCCCTTACGCCCTACAACAACATCAAAGTCTCCCTCCCTGTCTCCCTTATGCCCTATACAAACATCAAACACCCTTCCTATCTCTCCCTTACGCCCTATAACAACATCAAATTCTCCCTCCCTGTCTCTCCCTTACACCCTATACTAACATCAAACTCACCCTAGGCCGCTGGAGCAAGACATCGGCCGGTATAGCTACTTCCTGGAGGCCATGGACAGCGAGGGGAAGACCATCACGGACACAGTCATCATCCACGTCCAGCAGCCGAGGGAGGGACGGAACTTCAACCATCGCTTCACCGCTGTTTTCACGCCGGAGAAGAAGTATGACTATGAGTTCGTCTACTCGCTGGACTGGCAGGTGAGTGAAGGGGGGAGGGCGGATGGGGGAGGAAGGGGTGGGGAAGAAATGAAGGGGAGGGAAGGGAAAGGAATGGAAGGAAGGGTTTGTGTGTATCGTTAGGTTAGGGTAGGTGAAGGGAGGGAAAGGGAGTGTAAGGTTAGGGTAGGTGAGTGAAGGGAACAGGAGGAGGAGAAGGGAAGACAGGAGTGAAGAAATGGAGGGAAGGAAGGGAAAGAAGGAAAAGAGGGGAGGGTATGTGTGAATTAGGCTAGGTTAGGTGAATGAAAGGGGAAGGGAAGGGGGAGGAAGGGGTGGGGAGAAATGAAGGGGAGGAAGGGAAAGGAAAAGAAGGAAAGGTATGTGTGAATTAGGCTAGGTTAGGTGAGTAAAGGGGGAAGGGCGATGGGGGAGGAAGGGGTGGGGAAGGAATGGAAGGAAGGGTATGTGTGTATTGTTAGGTTAGGGTAGGTGAAGGAAGGGAAAGGAAGAGTTAGGTTAAGGGAAAGGAAGAGTTAGGTTAAGGGAAAGGAATGGAAGGAAGGGTATGTGTGTATCGTTAGGTTAGGGTAGGTGAAGGAAGGGAAAGGAAGAGTTAGGTTAAGGGAAAGGAATGGAAGGAAGGGTATGTGTGTATTGTTAGGTTAGGGTAGGTGAAGGAAGGGAAAGGGAGGTTAGGTTAGGTTAGGTTAGGGTAGGTGAAGGAAGGGAACGGGAGGAGAGGAAGGGGTGGGGGGGTAGGAAGGAAGATTAGGTTAGGTAAATGAAGGGAACGGGAGGGAAAGGAAAGTGAAGACAGGGGTGAAGAAATGAAGGGAAGGAAGGGAAAGAAGGAAAGGGAAAGACAAGAGAATTGAACAAAGGAAGAGTATATGTGACGTTATACATCTTAAACCATCACTACACCCAAAAACAACAACAAAAACACCCATCACCTCCCCTCCATCACTAATGCCCCCCTCTTCCCCCCCCAATAGATCCGTGTGGTGGAGAAGCTTGCGCACCTCTACGGCGACGCCACCACTGGGAATATCAATGTGCGCTCCATCTCCGAGAACCCCAACAAGCTCACCTGGACCAACACTTCCCTGGCCAACTCGCGCTCCACCTTCTGCCCTGCCGACGAGCTGGAGGCTGTGGCTGAGGTGAGGAGGGAGGGAGGGGAAGGGGCAGAGAGTGGATATCTGGGTGTGTTTGAAGATGCCCTAAACTTAACTTAACCTAACCTAACAAAACCCTTCACAGTTGACTCGCAAAAACTCATCTATGCTTCCTTACTAATGAGACTTTATATTCAACAAAGTGAGGTCATTCTTTGTTGATTTATACTGTAAGTTCCTGGCTGTCATGTGTTTGAAGATACCCTAAACCTAACCTAACCTAACCTAACAAAACCCTGAACAGTTACCATATGTCTTGACTCAGAAAAACTCATCTATGCTTCCTTACTAATGAGACTTTCCATATAACAAAGTGAGGTCATTCTTTGTTGATTTATGCCATAAGGTGTTGGCTATCATGTGTTTGAAGATACCCTAAACTTAACCTAACAAAACCCCAAACAAACACTATAGGTCTTGACTCAGAAAATTCATACATGCTTCCTTACTAATGAGACTTTCTATACAACAAAGTGAGGTCATTCTTTGTTGATTTATGCCATAAGGTGCTGGCTATCATGTGTTTGAAGATACCCTAAACTTAACCTAACAAAACTCCAAACAAACACTATTGGTCTTGACTCAGAAAATTCATACATGCTTCCTTACTAATGAGACTTTCTATACAACAAAGTGAGGTCATTCTTTGTTGATTTATGCCATAAGGTGCTGGCTATCATGTGTTTGAAGATACCCTAAACTTAACCTAACCTAACCTAACAAAACCCCATACAAACACTATAGGTCTTGATTCAGAAAATTCATACATGCTTCCTTACTAATGAGACTTTCTATATAACAAAGTGAGGTCATTCTTTGTTGATTTATGCCATAAGGTGCTGGCTATCATGTGTTTGAAGATACCCTAAACTTAACCTAACCTAACCTAACAAAACCCCAAACAAACACTATTGGTCTTGACTCAGAAAATTCATACATGCTTCCTTACTAATGAGACTTTCTATACAACAAAGTGAGGTCATTCTTTGTTGATTTATGCCATAAGGTGCTGGCTATCATGTGTTTGAAGATACCCTAAACTTAACCTAACATAACCAAAACAAACACTATAGGTCTTGACTCAGAAAATTCATACATGCTTCCTTACTAATGAGACTTTCTATACAACAAAGTGAGGTCATTCTTTGTTGATTTATGCCATAAGGTGCTGGCTATCATGTGTTTGAAGATACCCTAAACTTAACCTAACCTACCCTAACATAACCAAAACAAACACTATTGGTCTTGACTCAGAAAATTCATACATGCTTCCTTACTAATGAGACTTTCTATACAACAAAGTGAGGTCATTCTTTGTTGATTTATGCCATAAGGTGCTGGCTATCATGTGTTTGAAGATACCCTAAACTTAACCTAACCTAACCTAACAAAACCCCAAACAAACACTATAGGTCTTGACTCAGAAAATTCATACATGCTTCCTTACTAATGAGACTTTCTATACAACAAAGTGAGGTCATTCTTTGTTGATTTATGCCATAAGGTGCTGGCTATCATGTGTTTGAAGATACCCTAAACTTAACCTAACCTAACCTAACAAAACCCCAAACAAACACTATAGGTCTTGACTCAGAAAATTCATACATGCTTCCTTACTAATGAGACTTTCTATACAACAAAGTGAGGTCATTCTTTGTTGATTTATGCCATAAGGTGCTGGCTATCATGTGTTTGAAGATACCCTAAACTTAACCTAACCTAACCTAACAAAACCCCAAACAAACACTATAGGTCTTGACTCAGAAAATTCATACATGCTTCATTACTAATGAGACTTTCTATACAACAAAGTGAGGTCATTCTTTGTTGATTTATGCCATAAGGTGCTGGCTATCATGTGTTTGAAGATACCCTAAACTTAACCTAACCTAACCTAACAAAACCCCAAACAAACACTATAGGTCTTGACTCAGAAAATTCATACATGCTTCCTTACTAATGAGACTTTCTATACAACAAAGTGAGGTCATTCTCTGTTGATTTATGCCATAAGGTGCTGGCTATCATGTGTTTGAAGATACCCTAAACTTAACCTAACAAAACCCCAAACAAACACTATAGGTCTTGACTCAGAAAATTCATACATGCTTCCTTACTAATGAGACTTTCTATACAACAAAGTGAGGTAATTCTTTGTTGATTTATGCCATAAGGTACTGGCTATCATGTGTTTGAAGATACCCTAACCTAACCTAACCTAACCTAACCTAACAAAACTCCAAACAGTTACTATAGGTCTTGACTCAGAAAATTCATACATGCTTCCTTACTAATGAGACTTTCTATACAACAAAGTGAGGTCATTCTTTGTTGATTTAAACCATACGTTCCCACCTACCATGTGCCTGAAGACACCCTAACCTAACCTAACCTAACCTAACCTAACCTAACCTAACCCCGTTCCCGCAGGTGGTGGTGAGCGGAGATGATCACGGCATGACGAGGGAGGTTAAGGAGGCGTTCAAACCCGAGTTCCACCTCAAACGCGTCCACCTCCACTACCTCGGCCCTTGTGAAGAGCTACGTCCCTCCAAACCAGCCGTCCCCAGGCCCCCCATAGCTCCCCCTGGTGAGTAAGGGCCGTATTTTAAGACTCAATCGCTTCTCACATCAACTATTTCTAAAGGTCAACGAGGGGATCAATCTGCTTTTCATGAGTGTTTTTTAAGGTTCATGGCACAGAGGAAGGGTCAAACTACCTTCAGGGTCACAGAACTACCCCTGGAAAGGCCTACAGCTCCTATGAAAGCCATGTCAATTATGTGAACTTGGGCGACGAAATGTTTTAAAATATAACCCTAAGCCCCCTCCTTGGTTGCCCCCCCCCCTCCCCCCCTCCTGTTGCTCTTCCCACTCTCCTCCATCTGCCCACCATTTGTTTTTATTGTTATTTGTTTGTTTATTTGTTTTCCTGTATCTTGGTTTAATTGGTGTGTTTTTCTACTTCTTCATTCTTTTATTCTTCCTTTTTTTTGTGTGTGTGTGTGGTATGTGTTTTTTTGTGTGTTTTTCTGTTTCCCTTTTCCCCTTCTTCCCCGTTCTCTTTGATCTCCTGTTTTATCCTCTCCTGTCCTATCTCCCATCTCCTATTTCCTATTTTGTCTCTCCCTTCTTTTTCTGTTGTGTGGTAATTATATTTTTCGTTTAGTCCAATTCCTGCTTCTCTTCTCTCTCTCCTCCTCCTTCCCTATTCTCTCCTATCTCCTATTTTATCCTATTTCCTATTTCCTATTTTGTCTCTTTCCCTTCTTTTCCTGTTGTGTGGTAATTATATTTTTCATTTAGTCCAATTCCTTCTTCTCCTCTCTCTCCTCCTTCCCTATTCTCTTCTATCTCCTATTTTATCCCATCTCCTATTTCCTATTCCATCTTTCTTTCCCTTCTTTTTCTGTTGTGTGGTAATTATATTTTTCGTTTAGTCCAATTCCTTCTCTCTCTCCTCCTTCTTCCCTATTCTCTCCTATCTCCTATTTCCTATTCTATATCTCCTCCCTATTTTATTTTGTGGTAATCAGAGTTTTCGTTTTGACTCTTTCCTTCTTCTTCTCTCCTCCTTCTCTGTTTTCTCTTATCTCCCATTTCCTATTCCATCTTTTCCTCCCTATTCTATTTTCTGGTAACCGTAGTTTTCATTTGGTTCCATTCCTGTTTCTTCTCTCCTTCCGTTCCTTCCGCTTTCTATCTGTCCTATCTCCTCTATTCTAACTCCCCCTCATCATCCACACCCACAGAGGAGAACGTGGATGCAGGCGGCGACGGGGACACCTTCAACCGCGAACCCATCATCCGCAACCCCATCGACCTGCTCAACGCTACGCAGGGCTCGCTCTTCAGGTTCCAGGTGCCACAGGTGAGCTAACGAGATTACAATACCTTTAACCCCTTGACTGTGGATTTCCTACCAGAAGACCTCACCAAGCTACAGGAGTGGAATAGAAAGTGGATGGTACAATGCAGTGAAGGAAAATGTTATGTCCTGCAACTTGGGAGGGGATATCCAGCACACCAATACCACACGGGAAACACTCCATTGAAGGCAAAATCCGTGCCAGTCGCAGCGTCCGGGTTAACTTCACTTCACCTCGTATAAAGACTATAGATAATAATGAAAGATAATTAGATTGATAGATATGAGAGATAAGATAGATAAAATAGATAGCAATGAGAGTTAACGAGATTGAAGAGATAGCAAAGAGAATGGACAAGATTGATTAATTAACAAAAAGACTATAGATAATAATGAAAGATAATTAGATTGATAGATATGAGAGATAAGATAGATGAAATAGATAGCAATGAGAGTTAACGAGATTGAAGAGATAGCAAAGAGAATGGACAAGATTGAGTAATGAACAAAAAGAATTAACAAGGTCTGAAATAACAAGACGACAGAACAATAACAAATAAAAACAAAACAAAACAATAAGTAACGTAAACCACATAACAATACCGAACCACTAACCCTCCCCCTCCCCCCCCTCACCCCAGGACACATGCTACGACCTGGAAGACGGCAATTCACACCGGCTCAGAATGCGGCTGCTCACCTCAATGCTGGCTGACGTGCCCCTGGATTCCTGGCTCCAGTTCGATGTCGCCAACCACGAGTTCTACGGCATCCCCTTGGCTGACGATGTTGGCAAGACTGAGTACAACCTGGTGGGTATTGGGGTAGGGGGAAGGAAGGGAGGGGAAGGGAGGGAGAGGAGGGGTTAAAACTGGGGTAAGGGAGAATAAGGAGGATAGAGGGGAAGGAAAGGAAGGGGAAGGAAGGGAGATGAGGGGTTAAATCATTGGGGTAAGGGAGGAGGGAAAGGAAGGGGGAAAAGGATAGAGGGGAAGGAAAGGAAGGGGAAGGAAGGGAGATGAGGGGTTAAATCATTGGGGTAAGGGAGAAGGGAGAGGAAGGAAGGGAGATGAGGGGTTAAATCATTGGGGTAAGGGAGGAGGGAGAGGAAGGGGAAATAGGGTAGAGGGGAAGGAAAGGAAGGGGAAAGGAAGAAAGGGGGATTGTAGGAGGAGAAGGAAGGGGAAATGGGAAGGTAGGGAGGGAGAGGATGGAAGGGGTGGGATTAAGGGAGGGAGGGGAAGGGAAAGGAAGAAAGGGGGAGGGTAGGAGGATGAAGAAGGGGAAATGGAGAGGGAAAGGAGAGGAGGAGAGAAAGGGAGGGAGGTCGAGGAGGGAAAAAAGAAAGGGAGAGAGGGGAAAAGGGGAAGGAGGAGTAGGAGGAATGATGGGGAAGAAGTGGGAGGAGGGAGGAAGAGGAGAGGGAAAAGGATAGAGGGAGAGGTTGGGGAAGTAGTTGGAGGAAGGGAGAGGGAGGTGTGTGTGTGTGTGTGTGTTTCATTTGGAATCGGCAGAAGAATTTTTTTTTTTTTTTTTTTTTTTTTTTTTTGTGTGTGTGTGTGTGTGTGTGTGTTTGTTTGTTACTGTGTGCGTATGGAAAATTTGGTTTGAGGTGGGTTGCGTGTGTGTGCGTTTGGTATAAAGGTGTGTGTGTGTGTGTGTGTGTGTGTGTGTGTGTGTGTGTGTGTGTTTGGTATAAAGGTGTGTGTGTGTGTGTGTGTGTGTGTTTGGTAAGGTATTCATAACTCATTTTCTTGGTATGATGATGACATGTTTCGCTTCCTTACACACTCCATCACCACCACCACCACTCATCACCACCACTCATCACCACCCACTCACCCCACAGGAATGCGTCGACAGCGGAGGCAAGAAGATCATCGACGCGCTCTTCGTAAGTGTCACACGGAGACCATCGCGAGGCCTCCCAGCAGCCCAGTTCGACATCACCATACAGAAGAGCTTCCGAGAGTTCAACCGTGACGCCCAGCTCAAGGCCAAGCTCGTAGAACGCATCGCCCAGGCCTTCGGAGACCCTGACCCGACCCACATAGCCATCGACGCGATCACGGATGGCTCGGTCGTTGTTTCCTGGCACAACACGTCACTGCCAAGCGATCCATGCCCCGAGGAGGAGTTACGGAAGTTACGAGAGGTGATGTTGGACTCGGACGGACAGCTTTTGAGGTCGTTCGTGGAGTCGTTCGCCCCGGAATACACGGTTACATCAGGGCGACTAACCCCCGCTGGTGTCTGCCTCGGAGGGGACACGCCAACGCATATCGAGGAGGAGGAACACAAGCCTGGGGTGTCGGACAACATCGAAGGCGAGGATAACGAGTACCTCATCAACTTCATCATCCCCGCCGTCATCATCGCCGCCATGCTGTTCCTGGCCGCCATAATCGCGTGCTGCCTCTACCACCGCCGCCGCTACGGGAAGATGACCATGGCGGATGATAGGACGTTCGTGTCAAAGGGAATCCCGATCATATTCGCTGAGGAGTTGGATGACCGTCCGGACCCCGCCAAGAGCCCAGTCATCATGAAGGAGGAGAAGCCGCCACTTCCCCCGCCGGAGTACCAGAGAGGGTCCCCAGCTGCCCCCGCCACCCCGCCGAACACCGACCGCCGCCGCCCGAATTCCGGTCACGAGGGCGGGGATGACACACCCTCCTACCAGCCACCCCCGCCATTCACCGCCACAAATGGTGCCTCCCGCCACCCTCGCCCTAACATGCCTCCCACCTACAGGAAGCCACCCACTTACGTCCCGCCCTAAGCCACCGCAAGCCGCCACCCTCAGCCGCCAGCCGCCATCCTTCCCGGCCGCCCGTAATGGTTTCTCTCGTGCCATTATTTGAAGGGTGTGAGGGTAAGGGGATGTGGGTGTAAGGGTGGAGAAATGGAGGTAAGGGGGAAGGGAGGTGACGTGTGTGTGTGTGTGTGTGTATGTGTGTGTGTGTTGTCCCGGGCCAGTCAGTCAAGATTTATTTTTTATTTTTTTATAGAAAGTGATGTAAAAACTGCAGTACCATCCCTCTGTGTGCGTGCGTGTGTGTGTCTGTGTGCGTATGTGTGTGCGTTTATACCAGCCTCATCATACTGTCATCATTATCATTGTTTTTCTGAGAGGAACTTGGAAAAAAAAAACTACATTATAATTCATCTTTTTACATATACTTTTGCAATTTTAAAAGTATTGAAAAAAAGCACAAGATTATTA